>NW_026727380.1:0-42328 GCF_029784015.1 Lycium ferocissimum
AGTACCGTGAAACTTTTTATATGACTATTGTCCGGATTTTTAAACGATTCATGTTGACTACTTACCATCGAGTCTTTGAAAATATTTTACGTGCATATAATTTCTCACTACTCGCTCGTGCGCCTCAATATGTCCTTCACCGCGTCCCGGCCAGGGCATGTATTCGAGCACCTCATCGCATTGTTCACCGCGTCCTCACCGTAGGTCGGACGTTATATATTTACCGCGTCCCTTGCTAGCGGGGCCGGGCATGTTATATGATATGATGATATGGGAGAGGCCTGCACAGGCATACGATGATTCCTTTACCGCGTCCTCACTCGAGGGCCGGGCACGTTACATGCACATGCATATGTTATGATTTTTACTTACCGCGTCCCTCATTAACAGGCCGGGCACGTTATACGAACAGCGCACTTTTATAGCGTTTGTTATGATTTATTTCACCGCGTCCCTCCTCGCAGGGTCGGGGGCACGTTATATGTTCATATGATGATTTTATGACATTGATATGCGTAATACATGTTGCAAAGGCAAGTTTTATGATTTTCTCGTACTCCTTACTTCAAAGATGATCCCGCTACTACGGTCGCGCTTACATACCCGCACATATTCCGTACCGACCCCCTTCGGGGCCGCGTTTCATGCCACGCAGTACACCCGGATTTGAGCTGAAGACTTTAGTAGGAGACATTCACGGATCGGCGAGCTCCAAGCTTCCCCGAGAGCTACCGAGTCGAGCATTATGTTATGAGCGCTTGTATATGTTACGAGACTTTGCAGCATGTTGTCGCGGGCATAAGACGTCGAGCATGTAGCCGGCTATGTCACCGACGATTTGTACGCATTGTATTATAAGTCCTATATTGTTTTATATGTTCCAGATTTTCATTGATTCGAGAAAGGAAAATGTACACTATTCTCCGCAAAATTTTCATTATGTATTTCGTGTCATAACCGAGGCTGGCCGTGATTATAAGAACTTATGTGAGCCGGGCCGGGTTCGCTCGGCCCTAAATAAGGGTCGGGTGCCCATCACGCCCTAACGAAAATTAGGGTGTGACAAGAACTTTATTCAAACACTTACGAAACACATAAGTTAGTCTACAACTTGAAATTACTTCAAACATCATAAACATTCACAAAAGACTTATACGATTCTTACAAATCCACCAAAATATACGTAAGTTAGTTTACAAGCATTACGAATCAAGGATGTCGTTGTGTGTTAGATATGCGATCCGTATCATCCTTACTAGACTCATCACGGAGTTGGTGATCAGGGTTAATACCTGAGGCCGTGACCTATGTCTAGTTTGGGAAGGTCGGGGATGAGAGTTATGAGCATTCCGGGGACACGGGGGAATGGAAAACGCCCCCGAAGCAAGTAAGCAGTCTAACTTGGCCTTCATACTCGCCAACTAGTCGTCCCTCCCCCTCTCCCTGGCCTCTGTAGCCTGAAGTGAGCTTGTTAGTTGAGAAATCGGCTCCTCCATGGCCTTAGCCGTAGCAGGATCCACCGACCCAACATCATGGGAAGTACCTAAGCCTTGAAGGGCCGACAGTAATCGATTAAATGCTCGATTCTCTATGCCATAAGCCGTCTCAAACCTAGTCGATCCACCAACACTGTCTAGCCTTTTTTTCTCTTGGGTAAGTGGCATCCCGGCTGGCTGTGTACGACACAACTCCTCTAACTTTTGTTGAAATTCATTCTGAATTTAAAAGATAAAATGCTAGTAGATAAATTCAGAAAAAGATAGTAATTATTATTCTTAATTAGAGGCTTACGTAGGTTTGCTCAGCCTGTGGCTCAACCCATTTGTCCAGTTCCTCACCGTTATTTTTCTTCCTCGTGTGAGTGACCTTGAACGCCTAGTCTTGAGCTAACGTCCCAAATAGAGCTCCTGCAAACAAATTACTTGAGCAATTAATCAAACAAAGTAAATAAATTGAGTATCTTTACAATGGGACTTAAGGAGACATACCAGCTTCCTCCTCATGGCCACTTGGTTCTTAGCCCCACTAGGTGTAGTGATCCACCCTTCGTCGAGGCTCTGGCTTTCTTCCCTATCTCACTTAGTTGCAAAACAGTGGATCAATAGCCCAGTAATGCAATAGCTTCTCCCAGTTCTCTTCAAGGATCCACCTAGGCCTTTGGTTATATCTACGGTATCTAAGTAATGCATCCTTCAGTAGATCACGGCTTTCTTCTCGAAATTTTGGGCTACTGCATCCTCATATTACGGTAGCCAGTTATACTTTTCTGCAAAGAAATATAAATGATTTTATTAATAAGGAATCAATCAAGAGAATTATATTATTTGACAAAAGTTATTAACTACATATATCTGTACCCTAAACTCCCAAAACATCTGTCTCTTGAGCTCTGCTACCGTCTGGCCCCAAGTCGGAGGGGTGTCCCTATATAGCTTTTTTATTATCTTAGAAATCTTTTTTGACCCGGATAAAAGCTGTAACAAAACAATTAAACAATTAGATGTTAAATAAAAACACAGAGAAAATAACTGATGCAAGATAAAATTTTACGCGAATCCCACTGGCTCAATGATGAGTCGACCAAAATTATCATAAATGTCTCAATTTGTAGAGTAGATCCTGGTCCGGGAGTAGGAGTGTCAGAATCAAAGCTACTATCTTCAATTTGAAGTCCAGATATCCCAAACAATGGGGTAGATCATGACGAGGGATGTGATATAGTCAGGCTGGGAGTAGCTTTAGGAGTACCACTCAACGCCCCTCAATGTGATCCATGACGAAACTGAAGGAGGCTATGTGGGATAGTCAAACCAGGGGTGGACATGATAATAGGGACTGAGAGATGCCATGCAACTCTATTTGGCCCTGAGGTAGACTAATATAGGACGGAGGATAGACATTCTGAGCCGGCTAGCTATAGGCTTGGCCATCTAGGCCAGAATAACGCGACAATGGAGCACCACGTGGTGGGAGATATGGCGAAGGGCTTCAATCTCTAATCCGTAAGGGACCTGGCACTATGTCACCTGGCAGTATAAACGGAGCCCTGCGTTTTTTTAATTTTTTGGGGCAGTATCAATACGCTTACCCTTATTATCACCGGCCATCTGCACAATAAATATATCTAAGTTGCAATATAAATTAATACAAAATCAAGATAAAGTATTCAAATATTTATAAGTCTTATGATCAAATAAATAAGAGTACAATATATCTAAGTATTGCAAATAAATTAATACAAAAGCAAGATAAAGTATTCAAACATTTATAAGTCTTACAACCAAATAAATAAGAGAACAAATATATCTAAGTTCTAAAATTAAATACATACTAATTGCTATTCATCCTAGCCCGATCTTCCTCGTCTGACCGTTCTTCCTCATCGCTGATTTTGTTTTCATCATTTTCTACTACCTCTGCATTAATTTCTTCTAATATGTGTTCTGAATGCTCTAAATCATTTTCTAACTTAGCGTCCACTATTTGGTTAACAATGAATATGTCGTCATTCCGGATACATCAATCAAATCACAAGTTGCAAGTATACATCAACCAAAACCTTTGAATTACGTGGGCCAAGAATAATGCAATTAAGGAATATATATGGATTAGTCATACACAACTCAGGTGGAAGATTATACGAGGTTAAGAACACAGACCAACAAAAATATGTTGCTACAGAAACAGAATGTGGAGTATATCCGTATAAACATAAACCCAACCTAATGTTCTGTGGTTCAACTGCGAAGTCTGGATAGGTTCTGTCAATGTGCTTCCAAGCCTCACCATCTGATAGATGACACATACCACTGGGTGGACTTCTATTTTCACTATGCCATCTCATGAACTGAGCTATTTGATGCATACAACCTCTTTAACCTCGGTATAAGAGGTAAATAATGCATCGCTAACGACAAATCTCTTCCCACTGCGAGTCTACTTAAAACGATCTCTACCACATAACTTACAAGATTCTAGACCGACATCATTCTTATAGTATAACATGCAACCATTTTCACAACAAGAAATTCTCACCGACAAGAGTCCCAACTTAGACACCAATATCTTTACCTTATAGTAATTATCAAGTATCTCCGGAGTCGGGTCAACTAATTCATGTATTAGGTCAATCACAGAGATCATTGCCCCTTGTGCAACATTCAAATCTGCTTTGATACATAATAATCTAACAATAGACAATTGAGAGTAGGGACTCCCATGCATCATGTAAAGGCCGACTAGCTTGATTTAACTTTTCAAAAAACTTCTAGCTTCTTCATTGGGAGGTTCTTCAATATTGTCACCATATTCAAAACCGGAATACATGCCATAAGCATCTTGAACCATGCCGTGTATTCTAGAATTTTGGACATTAGGTTCCACCCCCTACTACTTTCACCAACAACAAAGTTTTGAAACTACCAAAACTACCATCCGTTTCTCCATGACTAGTCCACACTGTATAATCATTTTGAAAACCATCTTGATATAGATGAAGCCTAACAATCTCTGGTGTCTCGTAATTCATACATTCACATTTAGCACAAGGGCACATAACCAAGCCATGAGTTTGAAAAGGTTCAAGTGTCATTGCATAGTCAACAAAAGCAATGACACCATCTGCAAATTCTTCCCTCATCCCCCCTCGGCCAATATTAGCCCTATCATACATCCAACTACGAGATTCCATCTACACAAATAGCACAAAATTTGAAATTGTTAAACCCTACCTTGAATAAAAATTCTACACTTACCATAATATTCGAATTTCAAAGTTAACACTAACTTAATTAATACTAATCTTATTTTAATTTAATTGAAGTTTGAAAGTAAGACTTATCTTATTCCAAAATTTTATTCAAATTGAAGGTTTCATTTACTTTAAATTCAAAGTTCACTTTAAGGTTGAAAGTTCAATTTTAAATTTACAACCAAACTTAAGTGTGGGGCAACATTCAATTTCAATAAAACCCCTAAAATAAAGTTATCATCCTAAACCCTAAAAACTTAAATTGAACAATAGATAAAGTTTACAATCAACTAATTAAACTACAATTATACAAAGTAATGCAACTAATAATGAATAACATGAGATTGAAAATAAAAAAAGGAACAAAATCTTACCTTTTTCTGGAGCACAAGCGGCAACGGCGTTTGGTTGGTGGTTCTGGCGGCAACGGAGTGGGGCGGTGGGAAGCAGAGGCCGGTTTGCATCGCCGGAGGTAGAGTGGGTCGGTGGGATGGAGAGGTGGGGTGGAGAGATGGAGTCAACGTTGAGAGAGAGAGAGAGAGAGAGAGAGAGAGAGAGAGAAATCCCGATCTGGGGGATATGAATCAAAATTATTGACTTCATGGGGTCGCTAATTTCGATTCATATTTGATCGGATTTTGACTATAAAAACCAACCTCATGAGGTCGGTAATTTTAAAATTATTTTATATTTATATAATTAAATTTTGTCAAAATGAATTTTTTTATTTTTTATGTTTTCTAAATAGTTATCAACCTCATGAGGTCAATTTTCTATTTTTCTGTTAATTAAGCAACCTCATGAGGCCGGTATCTTTTTTTTTTTCTTAAAAAAATAAAATGATGTAACTATCGACCTCAATTGAGGTCAATTTTTTTAGGCTGAAAAAACTATTTTTCAGTAGTGTCTATTGAAGAAAAGAAGATAAGGAAGAATCAGAAGTCCCTTCTGTCAAAGGTAGTTCCAATTCCTTCTAAAAAAATTTTTTTAAAAAAAGGTTAAGGAGATGAAAAATTTGGCGTTGAAGACTAAGCTTTGCTCTTTCACAATACTATAGTGATTGAGAAAGAAGAAAAAGGAGTTGAGAAGGGGTGGATCTAACCTGAAGACATGAATTGAAAAGGGGGAGGAGTTAAAAAGGGGAAAAAAAGAAGTAAAAGTAAGAGAAAACGAAAATGAGTAACAAAAAAATGAAAAGAATAAGAAAAATATTTTTAAAAAACGCTCTTTTATAACGTTGACAAGTTGAAAGATTTTGAATTTTTGTTTTTTTAATAGTTTTGTTAGTTAAAATTGAAAATAAGGGCAAAAATAAGACCTTTTGGTAATGGTAGGGTCATAAAACAACTCAACTATTAACGGAAAACAAAAGTTCTCCTCAGCGAAAAGCATATAGACAATTTTGACCTTTCTCAGTATTATATATTATTACAATACACTTGAGACCCATTGAATTTGTGTTGATAGCAAAACATATGCTCTTTGCACGTGGCAAAATTTTCCCAATGAAAGAACCAAGAACAATTACCTTGACCAAAGCATGTATAATTATTTTGATAGTAGATATAATGACACCGTTTAATTTTTTTGATCGAACAAGTGTGTTTGCGATAATACATAAGTATATCTTAAAAATATCATACATATTCCACACCAACTAATTTCGAACCTGGATCCGCACCTTCTCACAATTTTATCAATAGGTTGAGATCCCTCGATAATCTGCTTGAAAAGTTACAGAATGGTTGAGGTCATCTCCTATTTGAAGAATGTGTGTGTTCACCCAAAAGAATTCTTCTACCCTCTGTTTGGATGGTTGTTTCCCGTCGTTCATTAATGTACAGTATGACATAGTACAGTATAGTGTTGTATTATGTTATCGTATTAATGAACACTATGTTTGGATAGACTGTATCATTTGTTATGATTTAATAACATTTGTATTGTTTGGTTTGACTGTATGGTACTGTATAATAATTTATCAGTTTACTAAAATATCCTTAACTCTTAATTAGAAATTAGTTTATATATATTAATAAAAATCAGGTAAAGAATAAAATAGGAACTTTAAAAAATAAGTAGGTAGTGAGTGGGGGTGGTGGAGAGGGGGAGGGTTGTGTGAGGTGGGTGGTTGTGGGATGAGGGTGGGGGTAGTGGGTGGTAGGGTGGGGGTGAGTGGTTGTGGGAATGGGGTTGGGTGGTGGTGATGGGTAGTGGGTGAGGGTGGGGGTGAGTGGTTACGGAATGGGTTGGGTGGTGGTGAGGGGTAGTGGGTGAGGGTGGTGGAAGGGGGGGGGGGGGGGGGGGTGTGTGAGTGGGTGGTTGTGGGATGAGGGTGGGGGTAGTGGGTGGTAGGGTGGGGGTGAGTAGTTGTGGGGTAGGGTTGGGCGGTGGTGAGGGGTAGTGAGTAATGGTTGGCGTGGTGGGGGTGGGTGGCAGAGGAGTGGGGTGGGGTGGGGTGAGTGGCAGGGGTGAGGTGGGGATGAGTGGTAGGGTGGGGTGGGGTGAATGGTGGAGGGTGGGGTATAATGGAGAAATGAAATACGTAACCACGAAAAACCACCAAATCCTTGGTTACAAAAATTGGGACTTTTCATGGTTATATAATCATGGGACGAACCACGGGTTTACAACACCATACTATATAATTTTAAGAAGAATGAAAACAAACATGGTTTCATAGAAAACCATCCATTAATGAATACCAAGTTTTTCCATTCTTATGCTAAAGGAAGAAGAAGAAAGCTTGCTCTTCACGGTATTCAGAATAGTCAAGGAGTTTGGGTGAACACCAAGGAACAAATAGGGGATGAGGCTGTTAACTTTTATCAGTAGTAGTTTTCAGCACAATAGAGGCCCTCAGATTTTACAATGATTAACAACATTCCTACTGTGATCTCTCAGGAGCAAAATGAAGATCTTATTGCATTACTATCTATAGAGGAAGTGAAAAAGACGGTTTTTGGTTTGAATGGGGACAGTACCAGTGGTCCAGATGGATTCTCTGGTCATTTTTTTCAAGCAAGCTGGCATATAGTTGGTGAAGACAAATCTTGTTCTCATCCCAAATAAGGAGGTAACCAATACATTTGCCGATTTGAGGCCTATTAGCCTGAGTACTTTTGCTAATAAGATCATTCTAGAGTGTTACATGAGAGATTGGTAAAGGTGTTGCCTTTAATTATTTCTAATACTCAGTCTAGCTTTGTTAAAGGTAGAAGTACTGTTGAAAATATGCTATTGGCCCTGGAGATCATAAGAGATATCAACATGAGAAATAAGTTGCATAATATTTTCATAAAACTGGATATGGCAAAGGCATATGACAGGGTTTATTGGATTTTTTAAACCAAAGTATTGAGACAGTTTGGTTTTTCTGAGGTTATCATTGATATGGTACGGAGGGGGTGTCCAAATAGCGGTATTCGAGTTCTAGTAAATGGGCAATAGCATGGGTTTTTTCATTCTACAAGAGGTTTGAAGCAAGGTGATCCCTTGTCTCCAACCCTTTTCATTATAGCAACTGAGGTTCTCTCTAGAAATCTGAATAAATTACATGAAAAACAAGAGTTTAGAGGGTATGGTATGCCTAAGTGGAGTCCTCAAATCAATCACTTGTCTGATGCAGATGATACCATCCTCTTTTGTTCAGCAGATTCTACTTCCTTAAAAATGATGATGAATGTCATCAGATCATATGAAAAAATTTCAGGACAGTCGGTTAATAATTCAAAGAGCTCTTTTTATGTGCATGACAAAGTTCCAGTTGCTGTGGTTGCTAGAGTTAAGAGGAGAACAGGTATGACCAAAGGCTCTTTCCCTTTCACTTATTTAGGATGTCCTGTCTTTTATGGTAGGAGAAAATTGGTGTACTTTGAAGATTTGCTCAAAAAGGTGAGGAAAATAGTCATGTCATGGCAGAATAGATTTTTATCTTTTGGAGGTAGATATATACTGATTGCTCATGTATTGCAAACCATGCCTGTGCACTTATTGTCTGCCATGAACCCTTTGAAAGCGGTGATTAAGCAATTACACAGTATTTTTGCCAAATTTTTCTGGAGCAATACATTTGTGAATAAAAGTAGGCATTGGGTTGCTTGGGATAAAATGTGCTATCCCAAGAATGAAGGAGGGGTGGGTTTTAGGTCTTTGAGTGACATTTCTAATGTCCTTTTTGCTAAACTGTGGTGGAATATGAGAACTACTCCTTCTTTGTGGGGTTCATATATGGTGAACAAGTATTGTAAAAAGCTTCATCCAGTGATTCCCAATTCTAGATGAGCTTCTAATGTGTGGAAAAACATGATTGAGATGAGAGAATAAATAGAGCATAATATTTGGTGGCGCATTACAGGTTGGTACATCCCGCTTCTGGTTTGACAATTGGACAAAACTTGGTGCACTATACTTTGTGGTTCAAGAACAGGCTGAAGAAGAGGAGATTGAGGTGTTGAATTTTATAATGATTAGTGGAACTTGCACAAGTTGAGAGCTTTGCTTGCTGATGATATTGTGCAAGACATTGTTCAAACTATCAAGCCAAAAGCTGGGAGCATGAGTGAGAATGACAAAGCTTTGGTGGATAAGTACAATAATGGAAAGTTTTGAGTGAAGAGTGCATGGATCGACCAGAGACAAAGCCAGAGAATAATGAATCCGTACACTACGACAAATTATGGAGTAAGAAGCTTCCCATTAAAATCAGCTTTTTTTTTGGAGACTGCGGAAGGGCGGTGATATCTCGATGATAATATTCAAAAGCTTAACATGCCGAAGAGTGTGTTGGTGCTGTGATGATCATAAGTCTGAGACAATGAACCATTTATTTCTAACATCTCCAACAGCTTTGGAGAAAATTTGCTTCTTGTGCAGGTATAACCATTGATGGATTGCAATTATAGCAACTTATATTCAGATGGTGGAATGCTCCAGTCTTCCAAAGCTCAAGACCATCTTTGCAACAGTTCCAGCAATTCTAACTTGGGAGATATGGAAAAAAAGGAACTCCATCAAGCATGGCAAGGCTACTTCAGTTAACAGAATGAGATATCAGGCACAGGCATGTATCCATCAGTTGGTCTGGACTCAATACCCATGGATTAGAGTTGTCCCTACTGAATGGCATGGCATTGTTAACATGTTGAGTCAAAAAATACTAGCCCATACTACATTATTGTTTAGTTAAATGGAAGATGCCATCACAGGGGATACTTAAATGTAACATAGATGGTGGCAGTCAAGGAAATCCAAGCAGAAGTTCTTATGGTTTCCACATCAGGAGTGATAGAGGAAACCTAGTATGCTCAGGCTGCTCAATTAGGTGTCACAACTAATATGACTGCAGAAACTACAACTATTCATGAAGCAGTGAAGTGGTGTCAAGCACAAGATATTCATTAGATCATTATTGAGACAGATTCTTTGGTATTACAACAGATCCTCAGCAATGTGTGGAAGATACCATGGGAACTTATTGAGATGATAGAAGAGATTCAGCAAGCAATACAACACATACAGATACAGGTGGTACATATTTATAGAGAGGGTAATAAGTTAGCAGATTTTTTGGCAAACCAAGCTTTCAAGGAGGATCAGATGCAGCAGTTTCATGCTTTTGCACATGCGACGAAGGAATAGGATTGCGGAACACGGACAAGCTCCAAATTCCAAATCTCGTAATCGGGACGAAGAATCAATCAATGCGGATGTAACATCTACAAGAAAGTTCACACTATTTTAATAGATTCATTGTTACTAGCCAGATACATAGGAGTTTATCTAATAAGGCTAGATCAAAGCTTAGTTTACTTAGTTTTTTGTGCTTTTCTGTTTTGAACTCATGTTCTTTGGATTTCATTTAATAAAAAGCCTAACAAAAAAAAAAAAAAAAAAAAAAAAGGGGGGGGGGGGGGGGAACCACCATCAGAAACGGGGGGTAAGGGAAATTTTTCAAAAGGCTTAATGCATATGCGGCCCTTTCTCCTGAACTTGTCCATTTTTTTCATTTTGGCATCTCAACTAAGTATTGTTCCTATTGAACTCGAACTCGTCCTCAAGTGTGTCTATCAAACGCACCGACTTACGTAGTATTATATCTTCAATGTAGCAACATGCTAATATATTCTAATTTAATTATGCCATTTTTAGCTAAGATTAGCGATACACTGAGAGGAAAAAAAAAAGAGTAAGCTCTTAATTAAGCTGGTAGTGAAAGAGCAGAACCGGCAGAAATCGACACATCCATGACCTAAAGAATAGCTTATCACACATCTAAAATATCACTTTACATTCATTACCACAATTTATTTTTTGCTTCTAATAAAAATCAAATTTAGAGGGTTTGATAGACACACTTGAGGACGAGTTCAGGGGTTCAATAGGAACAACGCTTAGTCGAGGTGCCAAAATGAAAAAAAGGAACAAGTTTAGGGGGCTGCATATGCATTAAGCCTTTTCAAAACTATAACCTAATAAAAATTATATGACAACAAGTACTACGATATTTAATATTAAAGCAAGTACAAGTTAATACTTTACACGATATATAATTAAATAAATGCAATTCACTCCCTCTCAAGTTGGCAAAAATCATTCCTAAAATATTGCATGATTCCCTTTTTTGGTCATGATTTCTTATTTTAAAGGCTGAATCCATCCGGAAACACATGTGGTTAGCAGCATCATTCACTTATACACCTCAACTATACCTTGCTACTTTTAGACACTCGTGGTATGGTTCGATTGTGCCATTTAGGCAATTTTTGCACAATCAGTCAAATATGTAATATGTGCGTAACACACTCACCGCTGACATAACAAAATGACAAATTAAAGTAGAACATGTGGCATTTTGATCCCATAATAATAATATAAAAATAAATTTTGAGTAAAAACTAATATTTCAAAAAAAAAAAAACCTATTTTCTAAACTCTACACTTTATTAACACACAAGAAAAAATCGCACTAACAAAAAAAGAATCTGGGAATCCTGTTCTTAGTGTTCTTAATCATTTCATGTGTGTTCTTGTTCCCACCACGATTTTAATCCAAAATTTCAAGACAAACTCCTCAAAATTTGTTATAACTTCAGCTAAAGATTTCTCACGAAGACCCCAAGAAAGCCTCAATATTAATTTCTCAAAATCTTCATCAAATCAAGTAACCCATGTTGAACTTTCTAAAGATCCCATTAATTCGAAATATTCTAAGAGAAAAAATGGAGTTGCCAGATTTGAAACCCAGATCGGAAATAATGGAGTTTCGCCAAAAAATTATTTGAAACCCAAATCTGATCTTTCTTTTTTTCGATGAGCTCCTTTGATTTTCTTTTTCCTATTTACTTGGAGAGAGCAAGATAATTGAGTTGAATTAAAAGTGTAATTGATATTTTTTCCGGTGGAGAGAGCGGCGGCGGCGATCTTGATGGTAGGAAGATGGTAGAAAAAAAGAATGAAAAAGAAGAAGGAGAAAATAAAAATAAAAAATCTGATTTTTGTCTTTCCACGCGACTGTTTGGTGTGAAATCCATATAACTTGCCAAGTCAGCGAAAATTGTCTAAATGACATGGTTGAATGAAATATGGAAACTGAAGAATTAAGATAAAGGCATCTTGACCTATCACGGGTGTCTAAATGAAACGAGGTTTAATTAAGATGTCTAAGTGAAAGATGCTGCCAACCACAGGTGTCTCCCAATGAGTTCAACCTATTTTAAAATAAATGTACAGAAACCCATCAAAATACAACTCTCCCCAAATTTAAGCATTCGAACGGAAACCTATTAAACTGTAATCACCCCCTCTCTTAAAAGGTCTATCATCATCTCCTTCTCTTAACATACTAAAGGTTCGTTTGGTATAAAGGATAAATAATTTTCGGATTAAATTTGAGATGAATTTATCTCACGTTTGATTCGGATTAGTTATCCCGGAATTATAGTGTTATTTTATCTTTGTGGGAGGGTGGGATAACTAATCCCATGATTAATTATCCCGGGATTGTAGTGTTACTTTATCCCTGTAAGGAGATGGGATATGATGGGCTTCTGGGGATTCGGGTATCATCACTTGGCTGTCAAAAATAATAATTATTTCTTTTGGTAAATTTTATCTCACTAACTAACTATATATCTAACAGATATACTAGTATATATTAGTACGCTAAACATATATGTTTCTGACAATATCTATATAATACACTATATACTAATATATTGACATATATATCTCTGACTATATATGTAAATAATCCATTATATTGTAGACTAGTACGTTAACATATATCTCAATAACACTTGTTTTCGTATTACGGTATTAGTGATATATATATATATATATGTGTGTGTGTGTGTGTGTGTGTGTGTGTGTGTGACATATTCTACATATATAAGTACCAAAATATACTTTGAATATACTATTCATATAATATATATGAGGTATATTGTATATAACAATACTATACCAAAATGCATCAGCATAGACTCACTCGTATATATAGTAACCCGCGCTAACTTTGACAAGAATTTTGTCTAACGAATTTTGTTATGCAATTATACTGTTAATTATTAAAATGGATTAGAAGTAACGACTCTAGAGTCACACACACCAAAAGCTCAACAATTATCAATGAAATTTACATGTTGATATAAATAAGAGTTGGCAAAGATAAGAGTCTAAAAATAGAACAATTTATGTTGCTCGAAGCCATCAAGCTTTATATGGAGGAAGTCCATTTGAATACATAAATTTCTTCATTGGTTATCAACAATGAAGAAAATTTGATTTATCTAGTCCATTTGAAGGGCTAGTAATTTCTTCAATGTTGTTAAAAGTAGGGCACGAGAGCACTTTCTTAAAACTTGGATGATTTGTAAAATTTTAGGTGGGGTGGTGGTGGGTGTTGCTTTTTTGGTTGGAGAAATCATTGGGTGGTTTTGGAGAAGAAGAAAAAATAAAAAAAATGAATTTGAAATGAAGGAGGTGGCGTGAAGGTTGAGAAATTGGGGACGTGGAGGTGGTAGAATTGGGGGGGGGGGGGGGGATATAGATGAAGTATCAATTATTTAAAAAAAAAAAAAAAACATAAAAAGATAAAAAAAATCAACAAAACGCGCCCTATATTTAATCATAATTTTTTTTTGCGCCAACTCCTTCAGTGGTGATAGCCATGGCAGTGTGTAAAGCTGAATCATCAGAGGATAGTTTAAAAAAAATGATTTTGCCTATATATAGTCTCAATTTTTTTGTGTATTCAGTGTGTTGCCAAAATTTTAATATATAGGGGTCACACACACCAAAGCTCAACAATTATCAATGAAAGTTGACAGGTGGCAAAAGGAGTTAAAAATAGAACAATTTATAACCATGCACTAACCACAAATACATAAAACACAAGGTATCGGTGTGTCAAGCTAGACCACATAGGGCACGAGAGCACCTTAAAGGAAAAAAAAAAAAAAAGTGGCTTGGAAATTGGGGTAAGTAACTTACAGATAGTATCAATTATTTTAGAAGATCAATGATGAAGCTCGACCAATTCCTTTAGTGGTGATAGCCATGGCAGAAATACAATCAGAGGAAGGTGAAAAAAAAATGAAAAGTCTCAATTGTGTATTCACCACTTAATTTTAATATATACAAGTAAACACGTGACAGGTTTACAGTATGGATAATCTAACAATAACAACCTGTAAGTAACCTATAGCACTGTATTGAAGCGAAAATACGAGTTACAAGCTGTACCAATACGGTTAGAACACGTGGCACCCGATGGCGAACCATGATATCGGAGAAAGCGCTAGGTCCGGTGTAACGTCACAATAGCTCCGGACCAAGAACGCAACGGTCTGCCGTTACGTGTCAGCTCAAGCGTTACGATTACAGTGTTATTACGTGTAATGGTCCTCTTCATTAATCATTATTGCCATATATTTAAAGCTCATTATGAGCGAAGTGAGGTACGAAAATATGTGCCTGGCTACTTAGTATAAATAGAGATGGTCATTTTCGTTGTAGGGGACACGAGATACAGCTAATATATAAGTTCTTGCACTTATCAAATCTTTGCAAAATCTTTATTCTTATTGTCTTCTTTGTTAGCTGCGGTGCCACGGTCTACTTGAGTGAAGGAGCTTAACAGTTTTGGAATTGACGCCTACAGCCCGGCCTTTTCCTTACTTCTAACTTTGTTTATGCTTAATTATATTATTTTAATACAAATATCATTGTCTTACTAGTTACTTAGATCCACGTGTCCCTGATCGCGTCTATAAATTCAACTAAACGTTTTACGGAGTAACGATTTAGCGCCCATCATGGGCGGGACAGGTTGTGGTTGTCATTTGTGACTATTATTTGTTTTACTAACTTCGTTTAAGCTTCCTGTTTACCTGGCCTATCCATTTTAGGTATGATAGGAGTTAAAACAACACGAATGGTGGAAACCAACGGGGCAACCTCCCACTGGGACCGGATGGACAACCCCTTGAAACTAGCTTGCAGCCACCGCACGTGGAAAATCAAACAACAGAAGGAGAACATGACCTAAACACCGGAGCAGACGGTGACCCTACCGATAAAACTATAGCGGAAACCATCTAGATTCTGAGAGGGCAACACTATGAAATGATGGCAGAAGTGGAACAGTTGAAGCAATTCGTTGAAGCCCTCACGGGTGTACCAGTAGGCGGGGGCACGGCTCCCCGACGGCACGCGCAGCGCACAATTTGACGCCCGCGTACGGGCCGGGCAAAGCGTGGGAAGGAATGGAGATGCTTCCGGAAGCCAATCGGGCTCCCGATGATCCCGCTTCGATTGAAGTCAAGCGGTTCATGAGAGAGATAAGAAGGAAGACGGACCAAGCGCAAGAGGCCAAAAAGAATGCGAAGGAGTTTCATAAGCGCCTTAGTCAAATTCCCGGGGCACCCCAGGTCATCGAAGGGCCTGAATCAAAGAAATATAGTCAGCAGGCACACACACCCGAGGCGGCTCCAGAACCAATCCCGAAGGAGTTCAAAATGCCCGATATTCTCAAATACGATGGGACCACAGACCCGCAGGATCATATCACAGCCTACTCTATGGCGGTCAAAGGCAATGACTTGCAATAGAAGGAGATCGGATCAGTACTGATCAAAAAATTTGGCGAGACTCCTGCCCGGGGGTCCTTGACGTGGTATTCCTAGCTTCCGAAACATTTAATCACGTCTTTCGCCATGCTTGCTGATACTTTTATTAAAGCTTATACTGGAGCAAGAAAGGTGAAAACCAGAAAGGCGGATATCTTCTGCATCGCTCAGGGAGAGTCGGAACATCTCGGGAATTTTGTTACCCGATTCCAGAAGGAATGTATGTTGCTGCCTGCCGTACCGGACGAGTGGGCTACAGAGGCTTTTACCAAGGGTTTGAACCCTTCGAGTTCGGATGCTTCCCGAAGGCCTATGGAAAGCCTCATGGAATTTCAAGCTACAACTTGGGAGGACGTGCATAACCGGTATGAATCTAAGATTCAGGTGAAAGATGACTTGCTGGGGGCTCCCTCCTCAGTTTTCCCTGTGAAGGTGGACAAAGGTTTCGGACCAGACTGAAACTCCTCAAAGAATCGTTTCCAACCGTACCCGCCTCCAGAAGCTGCCAGTGGTGGATTCGGTTATCGATCATTAGAGAAGCCTAGGGGAAGCAAAAAACATAACTCCGGGACGAACGAACGAGGACTACAGCCCAAGAACAACCAGTTCAGGTTTTCTCCGAAGGGGACAGAGCATCCCAAACTCTCGGATTACAGTTTTATCATTAGCGAATCTCAAATGGTTGACGTTCTAAAAACCCATCTGTTATCACGCTCTCCTAGGCCGTTGCTGCGATCTGACCTAAGCTCGAGAGATCAGATCCTCTGGTGTGAGTTCCACGAAGCCCATGGGCACAAAACCACCGATTGTAGACACCTTCGGGAGGAGGTGGCTAACATGCCTGCCAGTAGACATCTCCAGGAGTACCTGAGCAAGAGAGGAAGGAATAATTATGGTAAAGCCAATCTTGCCGAAGAGAAGGATGCGCCAAATGCTCCCCCGCACGTCATCAATATGATTTTCGGAGGAGCTACGATCGCCGGAACTAACTTCACAGCATCAAGAAAGATGAATATTTCGGTAACTCCAGAAAAGAGAACTCGGGAACTTCCAGATGATGATAGAATTACTTTCTCCGACGAAGACGCAGCATGTGTCACCTAACCCATAATGATGCTCTTATCATGACCGTACTCATCGAAAGCTGCCAAGTCAAGCGGATCATGGTAGATTTATGGAGTTCAAGTAATATCTTTCGCTGGAAGGTGGTTGAAGAAATGGGACTTCTTGAGAAAATGATACCGGCTGCCAGGATGCTTTCCGGGTTCAATATGGCCAGCGAGACCACCAAGGACTAGATTGACCTACTCGTAGAAGCTGGCGGGGTCACAAAGTTGACAAAGTTTTATGTGATTGGCAGCAATATACAGTACAATGCTATTTTTGGGAGGCCCTAGCTCCACGATATGAAAGTTGTCCCCTCAACGCTTTATTTGCTGCTCAAATTTCTTACTCTAGACGGGATCAGGAAGATTCGGGGGCAGCATACGACAAGGGATATGTTCGTCATGGAGGAGCCCGCAGCAGTGGAAAGTCCAAGCAAACCTACCTCATATCAATTACAGAGCCCGGACCCCACATCGGATGCATATCAACAAGCGCCAACAGATAGGAAAAACGATGTGAGACCCGAAGAGGTTGAAGATGATTATGGGATCCTAAGGTATTTCCAGCCCCCAGATGATTCAGACGCTACCAAATCCACAGCCGAGGAGCTGGAACAGATAGTATTACATCAGAAACGAAAGGTATACCTGGCACGGGGTTAACACCAGAGCTCATGGAGATAACACTTGCTTACTTAAGAGATAATAGTGATTGTTTTGCTTGGTCCCATAAGGATATGACGATGTGTATTCCATCAGACGTAGTAACCCACAAGCCCGAACATTCAGGGCGATTGGCAAAGTAGGCGGCTGAGTTGAGCGAATTCGATATTGAGTATAGGCCTCGCACTGCCATCAAGTCCCATATCTTGGCAGATTTTAGTCCAGGTGTGGCCCTCCAAGCTCAGAAGGAAGAATTTCTAGTGTAGGGGGATATGCCTTGAGTTTGGACACTCTACACGGATGAGACGTCCAATGTAAAAGGCACGGCGCTGGGGGTTGTACTCTGTACCCCCACAGGAGATGTCTTGAGGCAAGCAATTAATAAAGTGCCTCTAACTAACAATGAAGCGGAGTATGAAGCTTTGATTGCAAGTCTCGAGCTAGCTTAGGGACTAGGAGAAGAAGTCATTGAGGCAAAATACGACTCCCTTCTGGTGGTAAATCAAGGGCACGGAGTGTTCAAAGCCAAAGAGGAGCGTATGCTGAAGTACCTGGAGAAGGTTTTAAGGTTCTTTGGCTTGGTTTCAAAAATGGACAGTGATGCATGTTCCCAGAGAGGAGAATGCGGAAGCTGATGCATTAGCCAATTTAGCCTCGTCCACGGAGTTAACGGGCCCAAACTCAGAATCTATGGTCCAGCTACTTCACTCGGCTTTAGATCAATCAGGATATGATGAAGTCAATTCCACAAGTCTCGTTTGGGATTAGCGGAACGAGTTCCCAGACTACCTCAATCATGAAAGGATATCGGAGGACTCAAAGACTTCTCGAGCCTTGAGAACTAAGGTGGCCCGTTACTGTGTCGTTGGTGGCCTACTTCATCGCAGATGCTTTTTCGGCCCGATGGCAAGATGCATGGGACCTGAGGAGTCGGATTACATCATACGAGTGGTTCACAAAGGCATCTGTCATAATCATTCTGGTGCGAACAAAGAAGTTACTCCAAGCTGGGTATTACTGGCTTCGAATGGAGGAGGATGCCAAGGAGTTCGTCCAGAAGTATGACAAGTACCAGTGGTACGCACAACTATTGCATCAACCAGGTAAAGAGTTGCATCCGGTTAACTCACTGTGGCCATTTATGAAATGGGGTGTGGATATAGCAGGGCCATTATCGGTGGGACCTGGTCAGGTACGGTTCGTGTTGATAGTAACAGATTATTTCTCTAAACAGGTCGAGGCAGCAGCCTACAGAAAGGTCCGAAAAAAGGAAGTGATCGATTTCATTTGGAATCATATAATTTGCCGGTTTGGGATCCCCAAGGAAATCACTTGTGACAACATTCCTCAGTTCGTTAGAGCTAAATCACAAACTTTCTCGCAGAATTGAACATCAAAAAGATCACACTTCTCCTTATCATGCCAACAGTAACGGCCAGGAACAGTTAACAAACAAAACGGTTAGTTAAAATTTGAAGAAGAATTTAGAAAATGCCAGAGGGGCATGGCCATCAAAGTTACCGGAGGTGCTATAGGCTTACAGGACCACGATAAAATCCAGTACCGGTGAAACTCTTTTCTCCCTAGTATACGGGGCAGAGGCATTGATTCCGGTGGAAGTCGAGCCCCCTAATCCACGGTACGACTGGGTAGAAGAGCAGACCAATGATGAAGCAATATTGGTGTAGTTGGATTTATTGGAGGAACTCAGAGACCTCGCATACGTCCGAATGGTTGCTCAGAAACAATAGATGGAATGATATTATAATCATCGCACCAACCTCCGGAATTTCAAACTCGGGGAATTGGTGCTACGGAAGGTAACACAAAATACTCGAGACACAAATGCTGGAAAGCTAGGTCTGAACTGGGAAGGCCTAGACAAGGTGATTGGCATTGCCCGTAAAGGTTCGTACAAACTGGAGGACGCAGGCGGCAAGTAAGTCCTTAGTAATTGAAATGTTAGTTTCCTCAAGAGATATTATGCTTAGCTTGAAAAGCGTGACAGGTCTTTGCATACTCTTTTTCCTTTCGACCGGTTTTTGTCCCAATTGGGTTTTTCTGGTAAGGTTTTTAATGAGGCAGTGCTGTTCAGTCGTCAACAAGTTTTTCCGGAGACATTATACAATGTTTGGAACTTCATTCTTTGCTTCCAAACATTAGGGGGCTATGTATATATATAAACTGAAGATTGAGGTTGTCACACCTCTCGTTTTCATCTCAAAAAAGTCTGTGGTTTATTGTTAGTTTATACCCTTAGTATGGAGATCGGTACCCGAGCTTTAAGAGATTAAGTGTTTTACCTCGTGTGTACCAAAGTATAAGTATGCGTTCCTTGTAATACGATAGGACTAGAAGCTAAACGAATCGAATCGACGCGAGTAGGAGCGACTCAGGAGAGTCTGCAGAAACCAGTCACCTTTGACGGGCCGTCGACACGTCAACGAGCCATTATGGTGTGTCGTCGATGCTTCGCCGTCTCTTAAGTTTCAAGTGGCAGGTCGATGGAGCACGTCGACGAGCCGTCAACCCGTCCGTCGATCCGCACCGCTGGAACTTTCTTGATCCATCTATATATATCTAGCCCCACGACTTTATTTCTTATTTTCTTAGTCCCAAACCAGAGCAAACACTAAATTATTTACCCTCAACATTTTCCATTAAATTAGAGGAGTTTTAGTAAGATTCGTGCCTGTAAAAACCCGACCTAGTGAAGAAGAAGGTTGTTCTTAGGGTTTCTTTGAAGTTGTGAAGTTTGGACGTTGGAGTTGGAATTGATTCTTGGTATTCTAGTCCCCTCAAGGTATGTTTATGACTCCTACCTTTGTGTTTGATTTAAGTATCAAGAATTTTAGTTGTTTTAAGTAAGGAAACATAGTTATGAAGTAGTAAGTTGAATAAGGGTCAAGTTGAGACAAGGGGCTATTTTGGGAGAGGATTTGGAGTAGAATTGATTCTATTTTGATATGTAGGAATTGATATTGTTATTTTTGATGGTTGGGTTGAATTGGAATTGAAGGATTACTAAGTTTACAAAGGAGATGCTTCTCGAATTGCGTAAAGTTGTAAACTAGATTAAGGTTGGTATATGAGTACGTTCTAGTCTAATAATTGGTACTTAGTGTTATGTGTAGATTTGTCAAGCTCGGGATAGTAGCATAGCTAGCTTGAAAAGCGAATAAGGTATGTTAAGGCTATCCTTTCTTTCATTTTGGCATGATCTTATGATATGAGCGAACAAACGTGTAAACGACCCATATTACTCTACTCGTAGAAGCACTAGGAGTATCTCAGTCTTTGATGATCCTATACCCTTGTTATGATTGTTCCTTCTGTTCTTGGGTCCTGAAACTTCATATATTGATGATGTTAGCTCAAAAGATGTCTATCGGAGGTAGTAAGACCTTATGTCACTCCCAAAGTTCTATTTACTCATTTTACTAATGCATTGCATTTATTTATACATATGCATATTGACCCTTGACCAGAAGGCATTATATACGCGTATATTATATGTATATAGGGTTTGGGGAAAAGGGTAGGCGTTATACACGCAGTACCACCTGATCAGCTGGTGTACAGTAATGATGATAATGATATATGGATCGGGTTGTACGTTCCCAAGACTAACATATGATATATATGGATCGGACCGTACGTTCCTCGGCGACATATGGGATATGGATCGGTACATACATTCACGGCACTAACGATTATATTATGACCTATGCATATCATACGCCCTTCGAGGCACTTTCATGTCATACAGAGTTATACAGATGTTTCCAGATGTTCAGCCACAGATGTATTTAGATGTTAAGATTAGCTTTCATATTTCAAATATCTCTCATGATTCTGATATACTTGTTGTTCTTATGCCTTACATACTCGGTGCATTATCCATACTGACTCCCCTATTGCTCGGGGGGCTGCGTTCGTACTGCGGGTTCGGGTAGATAGACGGGCGTTCCGGCCCTCGGTGGGACTTTTACTCGGCGACAGTCAGTGCGCTCTATTTGATCTAGAGCTGCAGTCCATTTTTTTTAGATGTATATGCATACATGGGTATGGCAGGGCCCTGTCCCGTCCTTTTTATAGTTTTCTATTCCATTAGAGATGCGAGACGGTTGTAGATGGGGTATGTGATGCAAAGATTGTCGGCTCCCATTCTTTTGTACAACATATGTAGTAGCCGGTCGGCTTACCCAGACCGTCCTTTCCGGTATATTTATATATATATATATGGTTGATAGTTCTTTATGGATATCTCTTGATGTTGTTCTCGTATGAGTCAGCATGGTCCAGTTATAAGTCATATGAGCCACCTAGTTATTCAGTGATGTTCAGGTACGAGTATGGGGGTGCATGGTCAATAGTAGTCAGGAACTCGTCACGACTCATCGGTTGGGTCGTGACAGAGGTTATTGTGGCTAAGACTTAGGTAATTCAAATGTCACCACCGGGGACTGCCCGGATGAAGTATTCATGTGTATTCAGACTGACCACACTAGATGGCAGCCGAGGTTTTATTGAGCTCAAGATAAAGCTAGGGAAATAAATATGAAATTCTTCCTATTTTGAAATATCTTTGCCATGTTAAGCAAGTATTTTCTTTGCCATGTTAAGCCAATATTTTTTCCATGTTAAGCAAATTTCTTTGCCATGTTAAGCCAATATTTTTGCCTTGTTAAGCAAATATTTTAGCCATGTTAAGCAAATTTCTTTGCCATGTTAAGCAAATATTTTAGCCATGTTAAGCAAATCTCTTTGCCATGTTAAGCAAAGTACGGTAAACGGACGTAATTAAACATCGTACCGAAAAACTTTATGCCAAAATGAAAAAGAGACATCCTTTTCTAAGCACTGAGACATAAGGGCCTTTACTTATAACGATTAAAACTTCTTACAAAGAAGATTAAGTTCGGAAAAGCTTAAGAGATGTTCCGCACCATGTACGATTCGGATGAATATTACTCTGGTGAGACGATCGAAGTTGTCATAGTCCGAACTGTTCAAGGGACTAAAATTGGAGGAGCAGGCAGGTGCACCCAAAGGCTGAGGGGCAGAAATCAGTAGATGAACCCGGACTTCGGGGCTCTAATAATTACAAATATACACTTCCTGTCTTTGAATTACTAAAAGAAAATGAGGGAAGTGATGCAGAAACTTAACTCTTCAAAACATTGGAGCAGCCATCATAGAATCATTTCCAAAGGCTCGGAGGCAGGAGACTGTAAGCATCATTGTTCAAAAAGCAGAACAAGGACATGCAAGCCTTAGAATAAATAAAGCTTGGGCACGCAGGCCCATCAAAGCTATGAGGAATCAAAATTTAAGGGGAGGACGGACCACCCGCAGCAGGAGCGGGGGCTCTCAGATCCCCACTCTCAGAGCTGCTATCCTTAGACGATCGCAGGTTCTCCATGGCAGATTCAACGGCCACAAAATCCACATCGGCATATAGAAAGGCCTCCTCCAGGTCCAATTTCTTGTCCAAAGTCTCCTGGAGGGTATCCCGGCGGGACTTCAGAATAGCAAGGTCACGCAACAGACTAGCTTTATGCTCTTGGGCAGCCCGGCACTGCTTTTAGACTTTCCCACTTTGCTCAGAGTCGGGCCAGAGAAGCTTCTAAGCATCTGAGCTTACCCCGAGCGGTCTCCAATTCACTCGACAGGCGGCGGACTCATGGCTAAAGGTCTTGGAGGTCAGAATCTTTGGCCTGCGAGGACTTCATCTCTTCGTCCAGTTGGTGCTTGGTTTCGTCGTAACTCAGCCGAAGGGAGTGCTTCAAGGATTCAGATTCAGGGCATCTTATTCGGAGCGTTTCAACTTCCCAGCGCAGTCGATGATTCTCAGCAGTTATAGAGTCTGGCACTTGCAGCTTCCCTGCCTCGGCTATGGCAGAGGTGGTGGAGGTGTGACATGCGAGGATCTGGTTGGCAAGCTGGTATAGTAGGATTTTTAGGTTCGGACCGACCAGTCCTGTTTGAGTAAAAGCCTCACTGATTTTATTGGTGCTAAAATGCAATGGTAAGGAGTTGGGGCCTGCATGTTCCAAAAAGGTCGCTGGGCCTCCATGCTCAGAGGGAGCCTCTGACCCTGCCATTCCCCGAGACGGATGATTTTCCTCTCGGCCCTCAATATCGATCATGCCCTGATTGTCTTGCGCCTCCTTACAAGTCTCAATAAAGAAGCGTCAGGATCATACACGAGAGCCTATTCCGTCAGGCGAGGCCCCAAAATTTTTTAAAGGACTCTGAGTTCTGCGCTTTCAGCTGCCGAAGTGGCGAGTGGTGGTGAACATAATGTTGGAAAGGGCAGTGGCACTTGAGGGGATTTTTCGAGCCGATGATCTTCGAGCAGGAATCCCTGCTTACAGCTAAAAGGTTCCGTCAGGGAAAGTGAAGAAGCATGAAGATGTATTTTAAAATCTAGGTTCATAATATCATCGTGGTTCTTCCCTCTCCACCGTTCCGCAGTCAAGCTTTCCAAGTTACGAGTTGCCTCCGTGGTGGCTCTGAGTAGGTCCGGTGCCGATTGAGCATCCACCAGGTCCGGGCCCACGGAGACGGCTGCAGAGTTAGATAAGATTATGCGGTGACGAGTAAAGATTCAGGTAAATGAAAGAAAAAAGATTTTTGGATAATCGAGTGTAGTTCCACGTCTCCGGAGAGGGCTCCGGAGAGACATGGTGGAGAAGATCTGTTCGTATCATCACAAAGCGGTCATACCAACCCTGATCAAAGTCATTTTCGGTACTGGTTATCAGCCTACGGGAACCGCGGGGGAACAAATGGATCATTCCACCACGAAACAAACGCTGTGAATAGAGTTGTATCAAGTGGTCAGTAGTGAAGGCAAGACCGGCACGGTCAGCAAGTTCCTGAATACAATAAATGGTCCTCAATAGCTGAGGACCGAGTTGGCCTAAGCAAACGTCGTACCTATGGTAGAAGGTCTCGATCAAATTGGGAACCGGTAGGGTAAACTCGATGGTGAAAGGGTAAGTATGGACCATGGAAAACCTCTCGACATGGTGGGTTATCCTGCCCTCGTGGCAAGCAATGAGGGTCACGACCTCCGGACCCCAGTTGCAGTCGATGTAAACTTGGGGAATATTGTTGACGGTAATCAAGGATTTAATCTCTCCCACAGAATCATGATGAGTGTCTATGCGAATGTCCCCTCTATACACGCAGTCAATAGGTAGAATTTATGTGGCTAGGGACCCTAGGTCGATCTTTGTAGTAATGGATGTATCGGGTACATTCTCATTCGGGGAACTGTTAAAAGGACGAGAGGAAGAGGGGACTGAATTCACAGGGCTTTGAAGAGACAAGGCCATGGTTGAAGATGGTGTTGGTATTTTAAAAAGAAAGGTCTGAGTATTAAGTAAGGGAAATTTAAACTTCATACAAGGAAAGAAATAATTTGCTTAAGTGGAAAGATTAGGAAAAGATTTGGGGGCTTATATAAGTAACAAAATCTTTATAACCCCATACTTCGAGGCGTCGGCAGGGAAGCCGAGACATCAATAGTCACCTTTATTTCCTGTTGACGCTTCAGTTAAATGGCGCAACGAATGAGGTTTGGGGTTCGGCACGTTATTGGCAAGTTCAAATCTCTTCCACTTTTCGGGAAAATCTGTTCGAATCCCAAGAAGTGGGGGGACTATCCGTATTGGGTAAAATATGAAGGTTACAACTATACCAATATGGTTAGAACACGGGGCATGAAGGATAAGTCATAAGGTGAGTCAAGATCGCTACCACCGGTGGTATGCATCATGATACCGGAGAGCGCTAGGTCAGGTAACTTTTACAATAGCTTCAGACCAAGAACGCAACGATCTGCCGTTATGCTCCAACTCAAGCATTACGGTTACAGTGTTATTATGTTTAATGGTCCTCTTCATTATTCATTATTTCCATATATTTAAAGCTCATTATGAGCAGGGGCGGAATACAAGGAATATGTGCCCCTAGCTCTTAGTATAAGTAGAGATGGTCATGTTCATTGTAGGGGACACGAGATACAAGCTAATATACTCAGTTCTTATACTTATTCTTTGCAAAATCTTTATTCTTATTGTCTTCTTTGTTAAGCTCTGGTGCCACGGTCTGATCGGAACGAAGGACCCTTGGTTTGGAATTGACATCTGCAGCCCAGGTTTCTTTACTTCTTACTTTGTTTATGCTTATTTATATTATTTCAATAAGAATATCATTATTTTGCTGGTCACTTAGATCCACGTGTCCCTGACCACGTCTATAAATTCAACTAAACTGTTTTACTGATAAACACCTACTTAGTCAGCTAACCGACTTAAAAAATTACAAGAACTAATACATTGTGCAATCTAACAAACCAACATACTGAGAAAGTAAATAATATTATGCTCAATACACCCCTCAAGTTGGAGGTAAGGCTTTCACAGCCAACTTTTCCAATACAGCAACATGTTTTAAGCCAGTGAGAGCTTTAGACAAAATGTTTGATAACTAGTTAGTGGTGACAATATGATGCAAAATTGAGCCCTTCTTGAAGTTTATCTATCACAAAATAACAATCCCCGTCTATGTATCTAGTGTGCTCATGAAAAAAATGAATTTCTAGCAATATGTGAGGATGATTGGCTGTCAAAATATACAACAGTTGTTCAACCAAAGATTCAACTGTTTCCATGTTCTTGATCATTTCACAACAATGAATCTAGGGTTTGTATTAATCGTAGTTCAAATGATTAATTTAATTCATGTCATACGCTCCTTCTACACGATCATTGTTCATATGAAAAGAAAATCTTAGGGGAAATTACCTCCTAGAAGAAACTCTAGGTCCTTTCTCTTGAATTCTCGAAGTTGGGTAGAAGTAGGTAATTTTTTATGTTAATCCTTGACCTTCAAAATCTCTATAATACGTTGTAGAATTATATGAGTTTCTCTCTCCTCGAAATGTGTTAATATTCTACCAAAATCTAGGCCCATGGACACTTTATGCGTGGCACAAGTATGACATCAGACAAAATTTTCTACCAAATGTGCGACACACAAGCATAACATTAGGCTAACCTGGGGTTTTTCCAGGTACTATATGACACACAAGCATACCGCTGCGATATGGAATTTTTCTGTTTCATTCCACGCTATGGCTATGCAACGGATGGTTCCTGTTTAAGCCTTTAAGGTCCCGTGACATTTTATTTTCACTACAAGAAGAAAAAGAACTGTGACAGATGACTGTCACAATTCCATCACAAATTCTCTATCACAATTCCGTCACAAATTCAAGTTTGTGACGGGTTTGTGATAAATTGTCGATCGTCACCATAGTCACTTGTCTTAAAAAATTTGTGAAGGAATAAATTTGTAACAAATCTATATATAATATAAAAGTTAGATGACAAGGTGATGTATAACTCTCATGGCTACTAAGATTCATAATTATCTTTTTTCTCCTTTTTTTGGCATTTGTTGAGTTTTCTCCTCATTTTTTATTCAATTATTCACTATTGATCTCATTAAAAAAATAGCAAGGTTTAATTGCAGCTGTTTCACAGCAATAATTAGTAATATAAACAAAGAAAGAGACAAAACGTACAATTTTCAAAATCATTTTATGACCCAGTCATTTCAAATCAAAACCAGCTATTAAATTGTGCATTGATTTTATAGAGAAAGTGCCACTTTCTTAGCAGTAACAGTAAAGGTATATCAACAGACCCTTCTTTTCTTCCTTTTAGAAGTAACGAACATTCTACACTATATAAACAAACATTGTCGCACAAACCAGATGAATAAAATGTGGAAGAGAGCCTCAAAAGCAATACTATTATGGTGGCAGAGGCCGTGTGATAGAGGCGAAGCAGCGGGGATTTGTCAACGATTGGTTATCCCGCATGACATTTTGGTAATCTTAGTGTTACCGTTGTTGCATGTAATAAATAATATGAATGTGTAAATTCGGGTCTTGCAAGTCAATCTTTTCTCTCTGTACTCTCATATACTCTCTTTAATTACTCTTTCAGTCAAAATTTTAACTATGGTGGCTCTAATTTTGTTCCTCTGGGTTTTATCTGGAAGAAGGTAGTAAAATTGTGATTGGTAAAGATGTATTTTTTTAGATGAATACTTCTAACATATTTAGCGTGCGGAGAATAAGAACTTCTCCTTATATACAATAAGTAGCGGGTCATAAGGATGGAGGAGAAAGGAAATAAAGAGAGAAAAAAAGATAAAGGAAGAGAGAAAAGAAAAAAATAAATAGGAAAAGAAATCAAAAGATATTTCTAATTAGTAGAGCAAATATAAATTTATGCATTTGCAGTATCTTACTTGCGATTTGTGAATGAATACTTAAAACAAGTAAGTTATACAATTTAGAATCGATAAAATTCATATCTTACATTCTTTGTCTATGCATTGAAACAAAAAGAATCTATAAAAGTGTATCTTTGAAATAGGCTTTTCATATTTTACTTTAAGTTGTTATAGTTTAGGCTATACGTAAATATTTTTTGATTGGATATAATAAGAATAGAATCGTAAATATCAAATGGAGTAGTTCACATTAACATTTTTCTAGATTGTTTATTCATGTAAATAAAAAGTCTCGGGAACTTTCCTCTATCTTATATAGATTGTTTCTTTTTCTTGTGCTTAATTTATAAAAATTAAATTGGAATTTCTAAAGAATTTGTTAGGTGACCTAAAACACTTATTAAATTCATTCTTTTTGTTAGGTGATGCTTCCAAATCATAATACCTGTAGCATTGTTTCCTTTGTTTGTATTATATAAAACTAGTATATTTGCCCGCGCTACGCACGGTCATAAAAAGATATAAAATATGAATGTTATAATTTTTAGAAAAGAAATAATATTTATTAATTAACCATCTTTTCATGTTTCTACTAATTTTTCATGATTTGTTGATAATTTATATATAATATTTTGAAAGAATATTGGGATACATTAAGATCGCTATGAAGCTGCGCATTAAAATTGATATATGTAACTTGAACGGAAACAAAAAAAAAAATGAAGAATAGAGGGAAAAAAAGATAACGTAAAAAATGGGTATTGCAAACCTAGCCCGATTTTGTTTAATCATTTATAAATAATGTAATACGGTTTTAAGATATAAAATAAAATGGATTTTCGCTCATTTATGTATGAATATACACAAACTATTGAACTTGTAGAGGTGTTAATATTAATATATAAAATAACGAAAATGTTGATTTGCCCCGATTACTTGTTAACATGTCGGCTAAAGTATTTTTATTACACTTTAAACTTGAACTCTTTCATATAAAAACTTTTGAATTTCAAATAATATGCAGAATGGAAACAACCATTTGGTGGACTTTACTAATGAAAGCAAACAGTTCATATATTAGTGAAATTTGAAACGATTGTTAGTTCCCAATAATGAAATTAGATACTATAATTCTTTTATGGAAAAAAATTGCCAACGTCCGTTTTGTGTCAGACTATTAGCTAATTTATACAGTTGTGTTATTTGGAGTATCTACTTCTACATAATATATACATTTTTTATACATTATCAATGAAACTTATGTAATTTTTGTATAAGTCTTAAAGAGTACTAAAATAGGTAAAATTAAAACTAAAATTTTGGTAGATTTCATTTTATAGCTATATTAACTGTACAAATAAAAAACACTCAATTCAATTTTAGTTGTATATTTTGGAAATACAACTTAATTTTTCTGACATAATTTGTTAATACTAAAATCTTTTAGCATGCAAAACTAATGGCAATAAAAAAAAAATTATCAACTAATTTATGTAGACAATCCTTTGAGCTTACTACATCTTCAATAATCACCTACTAAACAAAACAAAGGATTAGTTTCAAAAGGGAAAAAAAATGAACAAAGAGGACATCAAGCGCTTTTTTTTTTTTTTTTTTTTTTAAAAGAACAAACAAACAATTAGTATGAATAAAATCAAGTCATCTAACTATCAGGATTATGAGAAAATTAGATACATTGCATGTGGTGCAAAAAAGATCATCAAATAACTTATTTTGCAAAGTCAAGTTTAAGAAAGACTACTTGTCCTTAGCTCCAAATCTTCCTGTAGTGATTTCTAGTTTTCTTTTCATCTGTCCAGCATTGGTCTTCTTCTTTTTGCGAAATAATATATTTCAAAAATCGATGAACTACGGATAAGAATAGTAAAAAGATATCGAAAACTAATTTACTGCATGAGAATTTTAACACATAAGAACATACATGAAATAACAACACAAGAAGAATAACATACCCAGAAAAAAAAAGTAGAATAAGAGGATATATATATAGTGGGGAAATATAATTGAGTATCAAATGGCAGAGGAATGAATTGTCACTATAATTATCAGTCATTAATTATGAAGGAAAAAACGGCTTTAGGCTTGATTGTGAATAAATATTACTATTACGTGGAAATGGATCAAACAGAGGGTTACTTGATAAATTACAATGTTGAACGTGGTTTGGACTCTTTCGAAGGCTCATTTAATGTATGAGGCATTTGTTATTTTATTTATTTAGTAATTTTGTAGAGAAGTGAAGAAAAAATTGTCGAAAAAAGGAGAATATCATGCTGGTGTGATTTTAATTAGGTGTCATAACTTGTATATTAAATTAGGAATTATGAAATTAATTACTAATACTAATTAGGAGTAGAAGTTATGAATATGAAGGGGTGTGAGTTATGGAGATGACTTTTTAAATTAAAATAAAATAATTAAAAATGATATAAAAAGTCAAAAAAAGGAGAAAAAAGATAAATAGAATCCTTGGTCATAGAAAGGTGCCACATAAGATTGTCTATTCCTAACTTTATATTATATATAGATTAAAAATGATGCTTGTATAGTTTGAAGGGTAAAATTGACTTTTAACAATATTAGAAGGTAATATTAGTATAGAATTTTAACTTTTCAAGAAAAGGTATACAATATATACAGGTTTATATCAAAGAACACTATGTACCTAAATATATGATACGTAATTACACTTGGGATAAATATTAAAGAATTAATTGTCTAATGTAACCCAATATTTATTTATAAAATAAAATTGATGATCCAAGAATCATGTCAAAAGTTTTTGAATTGAAGGAAGAGCTGTCTTTTTATTTTTTATTATCAGAACAAAATAACAATCAATAGGAGTATTATATATAATTCAAGGTCTCAAATGATCTCTAAAATTATATTTGAATACATTAAAATTTTCATTTCATAAATAAGAAATTTCTCGCGCGAAAGAATTTCCTAGTGTTTCTGATAAATTTGTGACGCAATGTCCATCTCAGTTAGAGACTGATTTTGCTAATCGGTTACACAAGATTTGATAAAATAAAGGTTTAATCCGTCATAAGTAGTGATGGACTAAAATATACAATTCCATCACAAATATGTACCAAAATTATTTTTAAAAAGATAATTAATAATTAAATAATATTTTATAACAATTTCCTTAATATTTTAATAATTTATTAAATAATAAGCACTTAGTTATTGATTATTTACTATTAAATGATAATTAGTTTATTAGTTTTAATAAAAAAATCATATCCCTGAAAGTTGCCCTCTCGTTCTTTTATAATACTTACACTACATGTTTTATCGTCTTCCAATGTGGGACAATTATTTTGCCAAAATTTGTGGCGGAATGATCGCCATAACCGTTAAAAAATTTAATTGTTTTAATAAAAGTTTGTCTTGTCAAAAAATTGTGATATAATCTTTATTTCCATCACAATTTTGTGAGAGAATTACAAGTGTGTCACATATTTGTGACGAAATTGTAACGAATTCTTATTTTTGCCGTAAATTTGTGATAGAATTATGACAACTCAACATTTTCGTTACAAATTTGTAATTGAATTGTGACAGATCATCATGTCCATAAAAAAAATAGTAACGGAACTACGATGGATCATCATATCTATCACAAATTTTTGGACATTGGTGAATTTTTTCATAAAACCGTCACAAATCCATCATAAACTTGTGATGAACTTGTCTGTCATAAATATTTTGTCACAATTTTGTATTTGTCTTGTAGTACATTATTTGTTTTGAGTATTTCAACCCCTATTATCGCTTCCACTAAGTCATTTTATATGGTACATCGTTAATATGTTCGGAGCACTTTGACCTCGGGTGGCTCCTAACTTGTTATGCGTGTCTTACACAACACTTGTGTGTAATTTTAGAGATTGTGTTTGTAGGCAGGTTCTAACTTTACGTTCAAAGAAGGAATTAATTTCACATATGGTCATTAAACATATTGAATTTTATTCACTATGGCCTCATTTATTTTCATTAAAATTAAAATGTCTGAATATGAATGCACATCTAAATGATTAAAATGTTATTTGTAAATCTAAACACTAAATGATTAAGACTGTTTGTTTGTCGACATCTGAATGTGCTTAATTTATTTATTTGTAAACATAATGAATATACGATTCAAATTAAAAAATAATTAAATATTCAATAAAGATAAAATTTATAAAATAAAATAATTATTTGATTAAAAGAGAAAACATTTAAGTTCGCTGGTGATAGTGGAAATGGTTTGTAGAGATGGTGGTGGATAGTTGGTATGAGTGGCTAGTAATGACGGTGGCGATAGTTGTGATGATAGAAGTGGTTGGTGTTGTAGTGACTGATGCGATGGTGACGGTTATTAGTGGTGGTGTTGGTTGTAATGGTAGAGTTGGTTGATGTTAGTTGGTGTTGGTGGCTGAAGAATGTATGGTGGTTGATGATATGTTGGTGGTAGTTGGCAACGGTGTTAGTTGTGATGGTGGAGGTGGTTGGTAGTAGGGATTGGCTACAGTGATGGTAGTGGCTAATAGTGGTGGCAGAGGTGGTGGTGGTGGTAGTGAATATAATTATAATGATAGAGGTGGTAAGTGTGGTAACGAGTCACAGTAGTGATTGACAACGGTGGTAGTTGCCAATAGTGACTGTGATGGCAGATGTTGTTGGTGGTGGTGGGTGGTGATTGGTGACGGTAATGGCGGCGGTGGTTGTGATGATAGAGGTGGTTAGTGGTGGTGGTGGTGGTTGGTAATCGTGAATTGAGTGCTGATTAAAATTATCCACACAAAAAATCTCTTAATGGTATTAAGACTTTATTCAAGATCTAAATAATTAGAGACCTATTCAGACTGAATAACTGCCTAAATCTTAATATAAACAAAGGAACTTAATCGCCTAAGATCTGAATCATTCAGATTCATACCTACATTAAGTGCAAACAAATTAGGTCTATAACAGTAAAGTGACAATAGTTCTTCATCACATTAAATTTAATTAACTTTATCCATTACAATCAGTGCCATCAAAATGCGCTTGGTCTGTTAAGCCGGCCCAACTCAATTTGTTATTGGACTGAAAATTTTCAGCCATTTTAAACCTGAAGCTATTAAGCCCAGCCATACTCAGTCTCCGGCCCCACAAGGTTGCGCTGGCCCTGGAGCTCAAATATTTAACAAAATAATTAATTTAAATTTTAAAACAAAAAGTGCAAGGAAAACTAAAAAAATCACAAGTGAGCGTAACAAGGTTAGATATTCTTCTGTAATTAGTTTTTTTTTTTTCTTTCTATTTTAAGTCTTTATAATTAGCCGGTCATGCACGCTGACTACAGTGCTCTTATTTGACCCAACTCTCGCTCCTTATGTCACAGCCTTGACACATGCAGCTAATGCATCTCTGACGCTTTATAGTAAGGTATTGTTATATATGTATACTGACATTTGATGTTTGTGTCTCATTTAGCTATTATAAATAAAAGTACGCATAAATATATTTTTCTATACTTTTTTATAGAGCAAATACTCAAAATACCCTCAACGTTTTGCAAAATTCCAACTATTTAACGGCGTTTTATTTAAATTTCGACAATTTTTTCGCATTAAAATGCCCTTTTTCCGATGTGGACAAAAGCGTATTTATGCGCGTTATAGCCTTTAAAAAAAAGACCGACGTTGTTTTAAAATGTAAAAATTTGGTAAGATACATATATAGATGCTACATAGATAAATTTAAATTCCCATAGATAAATTTAAATTCCCTATTTTTAGGCTACTTATATATATATATATATATACCCATTATAAATTTAGATAGGATTTGATTATTCTTATAATCGTTTTCCCAAATCAAATTCAAAAAAAAAAAATTGAAGAAAAAAAATAAATGGAAAAAAAAAAAAACAAGGTTGAAAATCTAATCTTATTAAAGAAAATCTAATTGGAAATACATTTTTGCTTGGTTGGAGTTGTTTAACTTTTTTTGATTTGGGGAGAAAATTAAACTCCATTGCTAGGAATTTTAAACGAAAACAAAATGACTTTAAATTATTGTTTGATCAAATTAATAGATGAACTACTTGGTGTTAGGAAGCTTCCTTTCACATTTGGGATTTTTAGTTGGTGTGATTTTTTTTTTTCAACTCCTAATGAAGATGATGATGATGATAAAGATGATGATGATGATGAAGATGAAGGAGAATGGGTATGGGTTTCGGATCCTCAACTTAAAAATGGAGTATGGAAAATTGAGAGTTTTTTTTTTTTGAAGAAGAAGAAGAAGAAGCATAGATGGATGGAGGAAAGGGAAATTTTTAAATTAATTGAAAATTTAAGTTGTTATATTTCAAGCATTTTACCGAAAAAAATTACTTAAGTTAGGTGTGTAGTTGGGATTTTGGTCAAGCGTTGAGAGGTATTTTGAGTATTTGCTCCTTTTTTTATATATGTTATAAACGAAAACAAAATACTTATTAATTTTCAAAATTTCAATTGATTTTTATGTTTCATTAATAAAAATTGAAGTGACTAATAAATTGATAAATATAAGGCATATGCATTTTAAATTAATTGAAAATTTAAATATTTCAAGCTTCCAAAGGTTGTTTCGTAAATTCCAAATCTCTTAGTGATAATATAACGCTTGAATTAACGATTTTTGTAGCTTTAGCTTTCTCTTGATGATTACCATAAACATTTTAATATTTTATTTTTATACATAATATATTTCTTACAAAAGATTACTTCCTCCAGTTCAAAAAGATTGTTCATTTAGCCATTTGCACACATCTTAAGAAAATACTAACTCCCAAGCAAAAATAGGTAGTTTGACTAAACTATCCCAAATTAAATAAGTATTGAGATTTGGTCATATAATACATAATAAGGGCAAATCTGAAAATATAATGTTAATTCTTTCTTGATTAGGTAAGTGGACACCCTTTTTTAACCAAAAAATAAAGGCTAAGTGGACACTTTTTTTGAATCGGAGGGAGTATTACACAATATTTGAGTATGACTGTTATAGAGAGGTAATTTTACAAAGAGTGTACCGCTATAATGAACACCACTGTTGTTATACGTAGAATATTATTATAGAAAAGTAAAATATAACATGAAAAATCAGTTCCGGAGCAAATTAGGTCGTTATAATGAAATGTCGTTATAACGAATGGTAATTATAGAGAGGTTTGACTGTATATAAAATGTTGAATAAGCTAGTAATATATAGAGAGCGACACGAAAATCATATGTAATAGTCAACATTATGAGGAGTTAAAAAAAAAAACTATGTTCTTACTTTGTACAAAATTCCCTCTCCTTACCTCAAGATCATTTGGTAAATATGCTAAGTTCTGTATACACTAAAACTACTACGGTGCATCATCAAGAACATTCAATATACTGAAATTAAGAATTTTTAAAGGGAAATGTGACGATGACGATTTTAGCTAATCAAATGAAATTAACAATGAAGTATATAAATTTTTTTTAACACATTTTATTCTTTAATCTTTAACAATTTAAAAAATAATAAAACTTATACATCTAACATTTAGAAGTTTTTCTTCCTTAAAAAATAACTATATTATAGATTTTTTTTTATTTTTTTATTTTTTATTTTTTATTTTTTTTTAACGAAAATTGACGCGAGAATGCAATCTGGATAAATTATTGGCACAAAACAGCCCAAACTTTAGCTTTTGGCATCTAATAGGCCAAATACAAAATTCTCGTTAATTTTTGGCATTGTATAGTCAATTAAGAAAATATACAAATTAATAATTCTCTCTCCTATTAAAAGGTATCCCCCCTTTATAGTCTTGCATTATACCATGCTCGTGAATATATCCGCGCTTCGCGAGGTCATAAGAGACACCAATACTTTATTAAATTTAATATAGATAAAAGAGGTATTTATAATATACATCTATAAAAGAGGTATTTATAATATACATCTATATCTATATTATTTGTATAAATTTACTAAATCAAATAGATAAATCACTTTCAATAATATGCTGGCAATTTTCATACTTCAAGCAATATTACATATTTAGAAGTTATCCATAAAAGCATACAGGTGGCCAACCTTTTATTAATGGACTATATTTGTAAAGCTAATATGTATTTGTCAATCAATTATCTCCTTAATGTCACGATTCAAATCACGGTCATGATGGCACCCACACTAACCCCTCTGGTGGGCAAACCATACCCTTAGCCAACATTTGATCAATTTACGAATCAAGCATAAATAACACACAAAAAAAAAGGTGTTAAATCATACCATAAATACCAAAAGTGCAAAATACTAGGTCTATTAAAAGTTTTCCCAAGGATTTGATGTCACAATACAAGATCCTCCAATCATAATGAGTCTACGAATCAATACAAATGTCTGAAACATAAGAAATATTGTATAAGGATAGAAATAGACAAGGATAAAAGATAAGATTTAGGGTTGTAGGCTGACAGGTGGCTTACCCTCAGATCTCAAGCAAGAAGCCTCGGGGTCTCAATGACGATCCTGTCTCAAACTCTGCACTCACTGTTACGGTTCACTTTTATGCGGGTGCATTAAAGATATTAAGAAGTTGTTGGTGCTCTAAATGGATTTAGCATTTTTAGAGTTGCTGTTGACACCTAATTTTTTACCTCCCGTAATTTATTTTAATTACTCAAAGTCTTTGGATGATAAAAGGAGTGGACCATGCATTTTTAGAGGTCAAAATGATTTTATAAAATTATTTAGGTTAATATTTTGCCATTATTATTTGGTAAAATAATTTCTATAATATTATAAATCATTTAGGAATTAATTGGCATATTTTGCAACAATTATGAGTTATTTTCAAGATTTAACCAAAGAGAAAGCAATTTTAAATAATTATTTATTTGATTGTTCAAATTGGCGAAAAATCAATTAGTAAATATTTTATTCCATTTAATCCAAAGAATTTGATTAATTAACAGAATTGACCATTTTACCCCTCAATCCTTAATTCTGTATATTTAATGTGCATTTGCATAAATTGTTAAGATTGATCATGGTTAATCCAATGTTTAATTGCGATTAAATTCCACAATAATAAGTTGATTAGCCAATTATGGTCTTGATTGAAAGAGCCAAATTCATTGGCTCAAATCAATTAAGGTCACTATTACAAATTGACTTTTAATTATTTAGTTGTTTCTGTTATGGCCACAATTGAAATAGCCAATTCATGATTTAAGGCAATTGGGATCATTTTTGCAAGATTAGCCTCTTAATGGTTTAATTGATTTGATTATGGCCTTAATTAAAATAACTAAATTCATTGGCTTAAATTAATTAAGGTCATTATTAACTTTAAATTAGCTAATTAGGCCAAATAGGGCCATACTTGAAATAATCAATTAGATTAAAATCAATTAAGGTTGTATTTGCAAAAGTTAAGTCCATTTACATAATTAGCCGATTTTAAATCAATTAATCAGAATTATGTCTTGATTAGGTTGTAATTGGAATAATATGGTTAATAATCAACCACTTTAAACTTTACCCGCTTATCCCATTTACCCACCTTATCCTTTATACGCATATATACATTAAATATGCATATACATATACGTTATATACATATGTAGAAGGGCCATTTCATTTCTTCATAATCTGGACCAAGTCCAGTCCACGGATGGACAAGACCGGCCCAAGTCCTTTCGGTTGGGGGTAATACCCCCGCTTTAACATTTCATTTCATACCAAACACACCCTACTCCCCTCTTTTCTCCTCTATTTCCCTCTTTCACCTAAAAACCCTAGTATCCGCCCTCATTTTCTCTCTCTCTCTCTCTCTCTCTCCTTGCTAAAAATGGCAAAAGTTCAGAGATTTCAAACCTCAATCAGTTTTTGTACGTCTGTTTGCGGCAAAGAATTAATACATTCGTCTTATTTCCACTCATTCTCACCAAACACCGCCTTATAGGTATAAAGTTACTCCCATTTTCACTTTTTCTTTTACTTTCTTGCTTGAATCTAATACAATAGCATTAATTAACGTTGTTTCTTTCGTTTGAAAACCTCGATGCCCATTGGTTCTCCAAGAACCAACTGGATCGAGGGAGATTGGCTCAAATCTAGCCATACATTGTTGCATTACATTGATCTCAGTCATTCATTCTAGTAACAAGAAAGAATTTCTCAAAAAATTACATTTTGTCCCACATCGATGGACTAGGGTTTAGTATTTTTGGGGGGCTCTATAAATAGAACCTCATTTCATTGAATTGAAAAAGAAGAACCAAAAAGGAAAAAATAAAGGAGGGGGGAGGGGGGTGGGGTTTGATACCCAAAAGGCTTGAATCTTGAGCAAATAACTCAAATTTAGGCCACTAGTAAATAAAAATTAGACTTAGCTTTTAAAGAAGTTGAGTCTTCCTAGTTCTAAAACTTGTTTCTTTTCTGTTTGTGTGGCTGAGTTCAATCTTCTTGGATTGGAAGCACTAAGGCTCCAAGTTCAATCTTGTTCGGGGGTGCACATCAAAAAGGTAACCATTTATCTTGTTGTTACTTTTCTTATAGTCTTCTTTGTCTAGTCTGAGTATTAGTAATTTGCTTAGTTTAGGTGTATTGTTAGTGTGAATTATGATTAGCTAAGGTGTTATTTCGAGAATATTGTCGATACTTATGGTGTATGTGTGGTTATGATTGATCATTAGTATTCTTGTGATTTAGTTCAGACATGATATGATTCTGCCTTGTTTAAACACGTTAGTATGATCAGCCAGCCCTTATCTTATTGCTTATCTGAGTAAAATGGTTCAAGAGACTTGAAAAATGCTGAAATGAGGTTGAGTTTAGAAGAATATTGTTAGAGTTTATGGTTCAGAACCTGGGGATAGATTTGAATAGTTTGTCACTGTAAAATGGAATAGGTGAAGTGTAAATGATATATGTTGCTTGTCCAGCTTCAATATGAGTACATGTTTGGCCATTGGATATCTAAACTAATCGGTTTATTAGTCATGATTGGGAATTAAGTGGATTTTGTAAACTAAAGATGCCTAATTCTGTATAAAGAGTCAACTTCATTTAAGTATAGGTGATCCATTCCCATGTAATTTTCTGAATTGATAAAATTAAATGAGTTTAAAATTTGTCTTACGATAAGTGACTTTGTGTAATCATCACGGGGGCAAGACTTAATCCAATTTACCCTTCCTTTAGTGAGTTTGAGATTAGAAGTCTTCATATTGTGTTAGTCTTTTTCATGAGACCTCCTAATTTTAAAAGAAATAAGGGGAAGAGAAGTGCAATCTGAGTCTATCCAGGTATTGCATGTATATCTTTGTTTGAATCATTAAAGGAATTGGTGTTTAAATTTTGGATAAGTAATGGACATGGTCAAGAGGAGATAAATAATATAATTTGGTCTTGTCTTAACGTTAAAGTTGTCTTTGTTCTGGCTTTGTTCTTAGCCAATCCTTTCTTAAAACCAACTTCAAAATGAGGTGTATATGATTTTGTTGAGATTTTCATGATCAAAAGGGCTAAAATCACTTCATGACTATAATACTAGGGTAGGGTAGTTGAAGATGTTAAAACCTGTATCATCATTGGTTTAAATGTTCAATTGGACTTAGTTTAGGGGATGGTATTTGGACAATCTTAAGTGTGTATAAATGAGTTATAAACCACTTGACATGAGGGAACCTTTTAAAAGGCACCTTAAGGAGAGGGTTAAGCATGAACCAAGTATAACTTGGATCATAACACTTCCCTCCAAACAAGGGATGCTATGGTATATTCTATATGTCTATGGTTGTATATTCATATTGTCCATACTCCTAGCCCTCCAACTGCTATCAACAAACCAAAGGGGAGGGGGGAACCAGAAAAAAAAAATTGTCAAAGTGTTGAACAAGCTGTTAAAAGGTGAAAAAGGAAACTACTCGCCCAGAAACAGACCTGGTAGAAACCTTGGTGTCTTTTATGATATGAAATCCCAGGTCATGGGAATCACTAAGGTTGTCCTATTTAAATAATTTGTCTAAATAAGTAGTGAGTCTATCCATGAGTAGTTTTGGTTGATTTCTGAAAATAAGAAGGGCATTGGTTAAGTCTGAGGTACTGGTAATGAGGATGAGTCTTGAAGTAAATACTAAAACAACCAAGTCATTTAGTTTGCTGTTTTTTTTTTCTTTTCTTTTTTTGTGCCATACTTTTCCTATGAGGTCTTGTTGAAATTAGAGGATAGAACTTTCATTTATCAGACAATGCATATTCTCTTGCTACATGCATGTTCTTGCCATTGTTGAATTGACTGAAGTGATTGCTCATCCCTATAATGCCTATAGTTTTGCCTGAATTTCTTTGAACTTTACCTTCCTTATGTTGTTTGCTTTAATTCATCTTCTGATTAAACTTGGCAAAACACTTCATATTAATTATAAAAATATGTAAATTATTTTCTAAATGATTTATAATATTATAGAATTTATTTTTCCAAATGAAATGGCAAAATATTATCTGAATAATTTCTTTAAATCATTTTGACTTGTAGAAAATACATATTTCACACCGTTTGATATCCAGAGATTCTAGATAATTAAAATAAATCATGGGAGGTCAAATATTAGGTGTCAACACTGATTTGCTAGCTTGCCCAATTTGAATGTCAGTTCGGGCGGAGATGTGAAATAGGTGTATCCTTCACACTCAAACAAACTTGGCTGAGTTTTTGATTCTAAGCTTGATGTCCATCCAATTTGCGTGCACATTTTCAGTTGCACCATATCAACTTGGCCTCCTTGTAATTTCTGAGTTTGATTCCCTTCCGATTGAGCTTTCACCATTTCATTGGCAGTAGACCCACTTTTGTCGCGCCCCAAAACCCACCCTAAGCGTAATAGGCATCCGATGCTATGAACAACACTGGAAGAACCTTATAAAATCAATAAACATCTAATCAGTTTTAATCATCTTTCAACAATTACATCAATAAGTTATAAAAAATTAACTCATGATCCCCATCAAATAATCAAATCAGCGGAAGTCTATCATAAATGTATCGTCATAAAACGTAGCAACACCCAAAGAGACGAGCAATGACTTCAACAAATACCCACATAACTAACGTCTATCAATAGGCCTTTAAGATGATAAATAAAGCATAATCTAACTTCGAGACTCAGCGTGAAAACTAAAACAATAGCCAAGATATGATGGTGTCCTACCAACAAGCATGTGGGCTCACCAAATAGTTCAGAAAGTAGCAAGCACTCCTAACCCGCACGCGTATCATAAACTTGCTCCTCAACGATACCTAACACACTATAAAAAACAATAATGGTATGCCTCGAATATTTGTTAACCCAACCCGGAGAATATGACGTGTAAAGTACCGGAGCTAACTTTATGAAAGCACCTCTCATTATACTTGCATAGTTATATCTAGGTGAGCCACATGGCTAATTCATAATCACCATGCATCAATAACGCAAATTCCATCGGATTAAGGCACCATTTTATATAAACATCATCAACTATGCCCATATATATAAGCCGACAAGGCTACCAAAATGATATACAAAATGTGAACCGACAAAGCGGGGATATCGCTATACACGTACGTCACGAGCCCTCTAAGAAGGGGTATAAAATCATAACGACGGGATAGGACCATACCCATATATGTACACAAAAAGAATAATACCAACTATTGAAGCTCACGGATCAAATGGAGCACCTCTACGCAATCACCGATGAAGCGACTAAGGTATGGTCACGTCTCACTTGTCACTTGCGGGCATGAACGCGACATCCACAAATAAAGGGACGTCGGTTAATAATGTGCGAGTATGTAAGGCATGAGTGGCAACATGATAAAAGCATGAAGGATAACATAAGATAGAAGGACCATTTATACCTCTTGAGACATTCATCATGCTTACTTAACCTTTCTCTAAAGAAAACATTCCACACACACACACACATACACACACACACATATATATATATATAATGATAACATCCCCACTATGTGGTTTGGTGTCTCCCACCTAACAAAGGGTTGGTGTTGTCTACCCAAATAGGTGGTGTCGGAATAAAATTTATCCCCATATAAGTCGGTGTCCCGAAATACCGTAAATATATTAATGGGATCCAAAGGAAACTTACAACTCACTAATAAGTCGAAACCCCCTTCATGGAATCACCTCATCATCATCTCTTACTCTCACTAGGAGAGCTTTTATTTATTATCTCAAGAATTGAAATTAGAACACTTTAGGGAAAAGGACATTGCGGATATCTTGAGAATTTCGATAAGGAAAATTTCCTTTAGGAAGAAG
>NW_026727381.1:0-47096 GCF_029784015.1 Lycium ferocissimum
AAATTTTTGCCTTTGGCAGTGCTGGATCATCTTGTTTGACTCCAAGATATGGGGCCCAAGTAAAATTCCACCGTGGCATTATAGTCCTGCAATATTTATATACCTCCTTTATTTAATTAGGAAAAATATAACAAACTTTGACATAAACTTTTTTAGGGTGGTGACAGTAGTTCAAACCAATAAAGGAAACTTTGCCAACAGAGATAAGTAAACTCACAAGTAATATGTAAAAATAGGCTTAAACAATCAGCTAATCAATGTTCTTACTTATAAGTTATCCATTTAATTAATGGTAAATCATTAATTTGACATATAATCAAAAGTCAAAACTACTATCCCATGCTCATTAGAAACATTCCATAAAGTATCAATAGTCTCTTTGTTGAGGGTTTTTGCTGATTTTCTCACCAAATTTGAGTTTACTTTTCCGCCGAAGGAAAGTCAAAACATTACCATAATTGTTTTTAATTTTAAGAAAATATAATTCTCTTACATTTGGTTCATCATCTTGGAGGAAAAGTTTTGTACGTACATAAATTGAAGGCGTATCCTTCCCACTAGAATACAATAGCATCGATAATGTAGTCGTTTAGAGAGTCTTGTTTATGGGGAGATTATTTCTTGTTTATGGGGAGATTATTCTCTTCATAGTTTTTAATGCTTTCTTTTAAATTAGATTTATAATATGTAGGTCGCTTGACCAAACCATATTAAATATTATGCTTCTTTTAATATGCTTTTCTTTGTCGTCTGATTTATTGTCGTTCAAGGTTTGCAATTATTAGCTTTCGCGTGACGCCCTTCTAGATGATGAAATTTTATTAAAAGTAAATTCATAAGAAATTCGAATTATATTAAATCCAAGGTATATTAGTCCGAACAAATATTATGAGCTAATATAATTGGATTAATTGCTTAAGTCAATTAGTATGGATTTAATTGAAAGACCAATTTAGTGGGGCTGGTCTGTCTTGTCGGACTTCGCAGTGGGCATCTCTGAGGTCGGTACCACGTATCCAAATGACGTGGTGCTCCGAGTCCAAGTCAAGGACCCGTCCGTGTTCTGCACGTGCATAAGTGACCTTGACGTGCAAAACCGGTAGAAGAACCAATCAAGTAGCCAAGTGTTCAAATGACAAGTTCGACGTAAAAACTATACAAACCTAGCTCTCCTAACGACTATAAATAGGGGTCTTCGCAAAGCAAAAAGAAAAAAAAAAATACATGAGAAACTCTCGGTATGATTCTTCCCGCGTACCAAAAGTCTTTCGCTCCCGATGCAGTCGAGCAACGGTTTCATACCTCTCGTTTTGTGATTAAGCTCGGCTACGCATTCGTAGTGAAGTCTCGACAACAAGTAATTCATCCATTCAAGAACAAACAAAAGCCCTTTATTGACGGCGTATCGTGAGGAGAAAAATCGGAGGATTATCTTTTTATTTAAGATTTCATAAAGATTGTAACCCGCACAAATTCTTGAAATTAAATATTATTCTTTGTCGCTATTTTCTTGTCTTGATTATTATTTTCGGGAATAGAAAGATTAGTCGTTCTGATTTGGCACGCCCGGTGGACCGTCTTACCTCTCGTCTCTTCTACAATAATCGAACTTCAAAAACACTAAGATGGCTTCCAAGAAGGTCGACTCAAAATCCGCGTCCCAAAAAAACTACCGGATCCAGGGATTCTAGTTCTTTGTTGAAAACATCCTAGATGTTATTGGGGGAGCGTAGGATGTCACAAGAACCAAGCCAAATTGCTAGGGAACGACGGGTTCCGCAAGCACGGACGAATCTATGTGTGTTGTCTTTGGTTCGTCTTCAAAGGCGTGAGATCTTCGCAAACACCACGGAAGAAGGGGACAACGTCGCCAAAATGGTGGAGAGGGTTCTTGCCCGACTTAGTTTATCTAAGCCAGAGAAAATCCCTTGAGGTAAGGCGGCGATGATGTCTTGAGCCTTTGGATGCCTCGCGTAACATCCCCGCGTCTATGTTCGCGAAAAGTCGTGTTATTCTTCTTCGTCTGATGGTGATGCATGCGATGACGACCCGATGCTTCAATTGTTGAAGAACAGCTCGCGAGCTTGACAAAGGCAATTGGAGACTTGACCAAATATGTACAATATCAAGATAATCGAATTGTCAAGTTGACAGACAAGTTTGATAGTGTAATGGAGGGGGATTCGAGTCATGCCCCTGGAAAACGTCCTCAAGCGCGAAAGGATTGATTCTCCCACAAAACAAATGGAACATGCTTCAGAAATCCAAGTTTCTTCTGAAGGGATGATTCCAATCAATCAAATAAATGAGTTCATCATGGGGACCATCAAGGATAAGTATGCGGCCGCAAAATCATCGCTTACATATGCGAAGCCATACACTGCAAGGATTAATAGCTTGAACATGCCTGCTGGTTATCAACCCCTGAAATTTCAGCAGTTTGATAGCAAGGGAAATCCTAAGCAACATGTGTCACACTTCATTGAAAAGTGCAACTACGCTGGAACGTATGGTGATTACCTTGCCTTCGGTTTGTTCGTTCCGCTTAAAGGTTATCTTTTGATTGGTACCTGAGCATGGTACGCGGTTCCGATGATAGTTGGGAGCAAATGGAGCGAGTTTTTCTCAACCGCTTCTGTAGCACGAAGGCCTTGGCCAAGCATGGTGGAACTTACAAACACTCGCCGGCGGAAAGAAATCGAATCGATTGATGACTTTATCAACCGATGGTGGAGCGTACGAGTCTAAGCGCGAAGATAGACTTAGCGAAGCTTCGGGAATAGAGATGTGCATTCAAGGTATGCGGCGGGGTCTCGCCTATATCTTGCAAGGAATAAAACCTAAGACTTTTGAAGAATTGGCCACTCGCGCTCATGACATGGAGTTAAGCGTGGCGTCGGTCGAAAGTGAAGCGCCGCCGATCTACGAATCCCGCAAGGTAAAGACAAGCAAGAAGTGAAGAAAGCGGGGAGATATTTTCCCGAGAGCCGAAAACAAAGAATCCATGAACGTTAATATTGCGCACCTTGTGAAGTTCACCACTAAAGTGAGCAAGAAGCGACGTAAAGACAACTTCTTTAGAGGATAGAGCGAACGAGAAAACCAACTTTGAAGGAGATGCAAGAGAAGGATTATCCATTCTTGATTCGAACGTTTCAATTTTTGACGAACTTCTCGGGCTGAAACGTTTTGAGTTGCCCGAGATGAAGCGGCCGAATGAAGTAGGGAGAACCGATGAACCGAATTATTGCAAGTACCATCGGTTGATCGGCCACCCTATCGAGAAATGCTTTGTCTTCAAGGATAAAGTTATGAAGCTAGCCCGCGAAGGAAAGATTTCACTTGAAGATGAAAGAAGTGTAAACCAAGTTGGTGTCACAATTGGCTCGCTCAATCCAGTCATGACCTGTAACTTTGTTGAAGGATATGGAGAGAAAGACATCCCGACCATATGTCTGGCAGAAACGATTAAGTTTGGAGACTTTGAACCAGTTAATGTGAATGAAATGTTTTCTCTTCTTACACTGAGTGATGTTGTGTCGGTAGAAGGAGGATCGTCTAAAGAAGACGAAGACAAATTGCTGTCTTGATGATGGGGGTTGGACTCTCGTAACTCGTTGCGAGTGCCGCAAAACAAGTTCGCGAAAGGATTCGGTGAAGCGACAAACTAAGGAAAGAGAAGTGAGTAAATCCGAAACAAAAAATCCCGGTTGAGCACCCAAAGAAGGAGAAAATAGAGGGCGTTACTACCGAGAACCACGTCGACGATAACATTAGGAGAATACTTGCCAAGTTGGCTTTACACCAAATTCATCATTGATGATGTAAAAGCTTCATGTTGTGCGTTGATGAGAGGAAGCGAAAAACGTGACCTCGTCGTGTCCATCATCGAGAAGACTGCGAAAAGTCAACTCTGCGAAGTGGTAGATACGTGCATGGCCAAAATCACATTCACCGATGATGACTTCTACTTGGAGACACACCATAACCGCCCTTTATTAATGATTGGGTTTGCACGTGAGCAAAAGGTGAACGAATCCTAATCGATGGTGGATGCGGAGTTAACATCTTCTATTCACACAATGAAGGAACTTAGGATCGCGATGGAGGATCTTTCCGCAAGTCGTTTGATGATCCAAGGATTCAACCAAGGGGGACAAAGAGCCATAGGAGGCTGTCCAAAGTAGACCATCGGCGAAGCAATCTAGCGCGTGGTTACATGTGATCGTGCGAGGACTTCGTATAACATCTTGCTCGGTAGGCCTTGGGTATATGAGAACAAGGTGATCCCCTCTACCTACCACCGAGTGTTTGAAGTATCATGAAAATGGAGTTGAAAAGAAGATTATGAGCGGATGATAATCCTTTCACTTTGAAGGCTTTGAAGCGCACTTTGCCGATGCGGGTTCTGCTTAAAAAATAATGTGCCGCGAAGTTGATGAAGTTGCAATAATTGATAATCTTGAGTTTATGAACAAAAATGCAAAGGTGGTTGCTTGTAAGGAGAAGGTAGCGAGTTAAGGAAGATCAAGGTCTATCGATGTGAGTAAGTTGCCCAACACAAATGGGCGCTTTTCGAGTAAGAAGGTGACTTCGGTTCTTCGTTATGTTCCAAAGGCCAAAAAAGGACGAGGGGAACATGTTGGGCCCGACCCTTCTTATCAGCAGATTGACACAATAAAGTCATCCACGAAATTACTTGGAGGATTTGTGGCTAGCGGCCACAAAATGAAGCACTCCTACGAAAGCGTACGGATGAAGGTTTTAATCCAAATGCTTACAAACTACTTGCAAAGTCTGGATACAATCCTAGCGAACCATCAAAATTGGGGAAGCTTAGATGGAACTGCGGCGAGGCAAAAACGTGAAGGTTTGGGATATAAACAACCCTACCGGTTCGCATCTCCATAAGAAGGGTAAGTAACAACTACATCACTGCGGAAGAGGAACCTCTCGCTTCTAACAAAAGGCCGTCTGTTTTTGACCGACTTGGAAAGTCGACCGCGAGAGTTTCTGTATTTGAGAGGTTAGGACCAATGAAGAATGGAAGCAAGATTCGGAGAAACCACAAGTGTATGAAATCATCCGCTTTTCCCAAATCTCAAAATATCTCCAAAGACTTCCGAAGTCTGATCCCTTCTAGGATGAGGCGGCAAACGGATCTTGTGGTCTCGTGGAGAAGTACGAAAAGCAAAGTCGCGTATGTTGTGGTACACGCTGGGAGCGGGACGAAGATGAAGAAAGTGTTGGCTCTTCATATCACGTTCTTGTACAAGATGAAAGGGATACTTTATCTCCAATAAAGGTTGATGAAGAGTTGGAGGATTTTTCTTGGTGTTACTATATATACGTCAACGATGGTGAACCTCGAAGATGAAGAGCTAAGGATGCTCCCGAATTTGAAGAAGGGGTAAAAACGACGATCGACGCATTGAAAAGAAGTCAACCTTGGCGGATGAAGATCAGGCCCACTTATGTAAATTCTTTACTTGCAGTCGATGAAAAGAGTGCTTACGTCGAATTACATAAAGAGTATAAGGATGTATTTGCCTGGAGTTATAAAGAGATGCCTGGCTTATACCCTAAAGTTGCGGTCCATCATCTACATTTATCAAGAACGGCACACGTCCTATTAAACAAGCACGGCGACGTTTCGAGGAAATTGGTTCCCTTGATTGAAAATGAAGTTAACAAGCTTATTGAGGGTGGTTTCGTTCGCAGTTAAGTTCCCCGCATATTTCGAGTATTGTCTGTGAGAAAGAAGAATGGACAAATTCGAGTATGTGTTGACTTTAGGAATCTCAACAATGCATGCCCTAAGGACGAATTTCCACTTCCATTCTTGAGCTTATGATTGATGCCACTACTTTGGATACGGCGATGTCCCCATGGACGGCTCGTCGGTATACTTGGGATGCGTGTCACCTAGGGATGAAGAGCTTACCGCGTTCCGCACTCCTAAGAGTATTTATTGCTACAAAAGTAATGCCTTTTGGCTTGAAGAATCTTGGAAAAACATACCAAGAGCTATGCGAAATATCTTCGACAATATCCTTCAAAAATGTCGAATGTTATGTTGACGATCTGGTGATAAAATCAAGAAAAAGAGTGATCACTAACGCAAGACACGAACGGTGTTTGACCTACTACGAAGGTACCAACTCAAAATGAATCCTTTGAAGTGTGCATTTGGGTTGCCTGCTGGAAAATTCCTTGGTTTTGTCGTTCGACATCGGGGGATAGAAATTGATCAAGCCAAAAGTAGATTCAATCGTGAAGATGGCCGAGCCAAGAAACATCAAGTGAGTTGAAAAGTACGCGAGGGAAGGTGGCGTATCTTAGAAGATTCATCTCAAATCTAGCGAGAGAAGTGTCGGTAGTTCGTCGTCTCATGAAGAAAGGTGGTCCTTTCGAATGGGATCAAGCTTATTCGCGCAACGAACATCAAATCTTACTTGACGAAACCTCCGATTCTAGCGGCTCACTGTGCGGAAAGCCATTGATACTATACATATCGACACGAAGGTCGGTTGGAGTACTCTTGCCCAAAGAATAGCGAAGGGAAAGGAATTGCCCTTTACTACTTGAGTAGGATGATGACGCCAAATGAGTTGAAGTATCCGCCGATTGAAAAGTTGTGTACGGCCTTAGTCTTCTCGATTCGGAAGATGAAACACTACTTTCGAAGCTCATGTAGTTCATCTTATTTCCAAAGCAAACCCTATCAAATTTGTGATGTCGAAACACATCCTTAGTGACCGACTAGCAAGGTAGTATCTCTAATTTCAACAATTTGAGATTGTGTACGTTCCTCAAAAAGCTGTGAAAGGGCAAGCATTGGCGGATTTTTTAAGATCCATCGATGCGAATATTTGGGAATTAGCGATGAGTTGCCGATGAGAATGCGATGATCATTGAAATTCAACAACCTTGGAAGATGTATTTTGATGGTGCCGCAAAAGGAGAAATTTAGGGCTGGCGCTGCTGTGATATTTGTCACTTCTCAGAGGAGGTCTTATCGTATTCATTACTTAACACAATGTTGCTCCGACAATGTTGCGGAATATCAAGCACTCGTACTTGGGCTTGAAATGGTGAAATTTGATATGAAGATTTGTTACAATTACAAGTCTTTGGAGATTCTGAATTGGTAATCAATCAATTGTTGGGTACCTACGAGGTCAAAAAGCCAGAGTTGCGTCCCTATCATCACTATGCACAAAAATTAATTGGGTGGCTCGGCAACGTAACTCTCCGGCCACACGTACCAAAGAAAAGGAAAATAAGAAGGGTGATGCTTTGGGCTTTGGCTTCAACATTGACTTTTACGACCAAGCGCAAATCACTATACGCCGGAAATGGATAGTACCAGGAGGATGATGAGGATAAAGAAAGCAAACTCGAGCTTAACGTGGCCGTTTCTGAAAGAGAAAGTCGATTGGCGACAAACCATGATCGATTACTTGTGTTATAGCATTCTTCCGGAGAAGATCCAAAAGAAAGACCGAAATTCATCGTCGTGCCTGCTTCCTTTACTACAAAGATACTTTGTATCGTAGATCATTCGAGGAGTTCTCTTTGCGTTTGTACGGGGAAGAAGAAGCAACTCAAGCTATGCGAAACGCACTCACAGGTTTGCGGATCACGTCAATATGGACAAAACTACACTTTCATATAAAAAAGATGGGGTATTATTGGCCAACAATGGTGAAAGATTGTTTGGACTATGCGCGAAGTTGCAAAGCATGCCAATTTCATGCAAACTTTATACACCGACCTCCTGAGCTATTACATCCAACTGTTGCATCTTGGCCATTTGATGCTTGGGGGTTAGATGTGGTTGGACCGCTACTGAAATCTTCTGGTGGCCACTTGTACATCTTTACGCAACGGATTACTTCTTAAAATGGTGAAATTTGTCGCCCTCAAAGAAGTAAAAAAGGAGAATGTGGCAAACTTCATTTGAGTAAACATCATCTATCGTTTTGGCATTCCTAGATATATCATAACAGATAATGGCAAGCCGTTCTCCAACAAAGTGATGACTAAGATTTGCGAGCTTTTTGGCTTCAAGCAAAGAAACTTGTCTATGTATTATCTTTTACCAAATGGACTAGGCCGAAGCATGACCTTGTGCAATTTGTTAAAGAAGGTCGTCTCCAAGTCTAAAAAGAGATTGGCATGATAGAATGGAAGAAGCTCTTTGGGCATACCGAGACGACTCGTAGCACGCTGACTCAAGCAACTCCTTATTCTCTTGTTTACGGGCCCATCCTTCCACTTAACGCCAAATACCTTCATTGTGGCTTGCTATCCAAGAAGGGCTCATTGAAGAAGAAAATGCTCGTACGCCTTGAAGAGTTAAAGGCCCTTGATGAGAAAAGGTGGAAGCTCAGCAAAGCCTTGAATGTTATCAAGCTCGTCTTTCGTGCTTTCGATAGCGGGTTCGCACGAGGTCTTTCTAAGGTGGTGATCAAGTCTGTGATGGAAGACCTATTATCATATCTCATAAATCTGGAAGCAAGTTCACATCAAAGTGGGATGGGCCGTATATTGTCCAAGAAGCCTATACAAGTGGTGCTTAAAAGCTTATAGATGCAGATGGCTTGCGGATCGGTCCCATCAACGGAAAATTCTTGAAGATGTACTATCCTTGAAGCAAGATGATACTCTCTGGCCACGCGTGAGTTTAAAGCATTGTTGACACCCAATTTTGTCCCTTACTTGTTCCGATTTAGTTCCTTGGGCTTCTAATTTTATTGACAATCTAAATACTTTTATTCATTACTATGTTATTACTATTGCTGCTATTATTTGCAAGTACCGTTACTTTATTATAATTTTAATATTACCCTCGCGTTACTGCCTATTTATTACTTGTTAATCATAAAGTTAAGCTAGATAATATTTCTTACGGTATTATTACATTATCTATACATTTATAGTTTGCTATTATTAATAAATTAGTAACATTGAATTATATCCTTATTACTATTAATTACTAATTGTGTGATTATTATATACACTTTTCAAATTATAAACTTCTATGAAGAAGCATGAGAAATTGGAAAAAAGGCCAACAATACAAATGGCACAATTTCGGCCAAAGCAGCCCAATTATTCACCAATTTTTCGGCCAAGCTTCAGCCCAATAGAGCCCAATCCGAGTTAGGACCAACCCAATTGAACAAATACCTTTTTTTTTTTCAATTTTCCCTAGACCTAAAATTCTCTTTCTCACCAGCCGCATCATCGTCTGTCTCTCTTTCCTTCCACTTTCAGAAAAAGAACAAAAGCCTCCCTCTTTCTCTTCTCTCATCTCGCTCATCTCTCTCCCTCATCCCCATTTTAGCAAAACCCTACTTCCCTCTAGCCATGACAGTTTTGCCTATGCCATTTCCACACCGAATTTTTCACTACGCCTAAGCCTTCTGTCGTTAACAGAGAAAAGTTTTTTCCCTTTTTACTTCAAAATGCGTTGATCCTCAAAATTAGAGAATAGTCGAACTAATTTTGGTAACACCGAACCGAATCACGTGACCATCTGCTCTCAACGTTCAAATCAGAACGGTCCATTTGACTCGATTTGAATCCTATACCAAAAAATCCCTTGATTATTAGAACCATAGCAAACCCAGGGATTACTATAAATATTCACTTCGTTACCCATTTGAGGGTTCTTTTTCAGCCGCCTTGAAATATCTATATTTTTCATCACTATATCTCGGATATATTAGTTTGAAATATTGAGGGGTTCACTCTTTCGATTCGGCTGTTGCTTTGAAATCGAGTGTAGATCGGAGATTTATAGCCCCGTTCACTGCCTTAGAACAAGGTGATCCTTCCTCCTAGTTTGTTTTAGTACTTTATCTACTTGATAGTTATGTGTGTCGAATTACTCGTGTATGCATGTTTGTGTTAATCGCTTTTCCTATTCGGTCATATTATGTGTTCAGCTACTAGTTTAGACATATTTAGGCATGTTGGTCTAATTCTTGTTTGATTTAAGTCAGTGCGCTTCTGCTGTCTAACAGATAGTCTGATCCTCATTATGTTGTTGAATAATATTAGTATAGACACGAATGTCTCGTTTGAGTCTAAGGCTTGATTATTGTATAACTTATCCAAGTGGAATGCATAATATAATCAAATCTAGTCTTGGTTTGCTGTTTAATATTTAGTTTAGGCTTTACTATATTTTAGCTTGGTTTAGGCAGGATTAATTCGTTGTTAAACTCATGTTTTAGTTTAGGCTAGGTTAGTTTCATTCGACTGCTTTTTGAGGTATGATTAATGCATTGCTAGCTTATCAATCATAGAAGATTAGTATGCTTTTGTTTATTGTTTGAAGATCATGTATGCCTAAATATTTCTTTTAGAAAGCTTGAGTATGAATGTTAAAGGGAAATTTCAAACTGGTTCGAGCTAAACTCACTCACACTCTCTCTTTCCAAAATAATTGTGAATGCCCTCAAGCATGGATGCATTAACCTTTCTCGTGACAGCATACTAATTTTAGCGTTAGCCTATTTTTTATTTTTTAAGATATGGTTTCTAAGTCGGTTAACAAGCCCATGTGAGTTCTTTATGCTTTTTTTCTTTTTCGAAATTTTGGCTGCTGATTGAATCAGTTTCCCTAAGTTCAACATTACTTCTTTTCAGTTTCTCTTTCCTGATTTGTTTAAAAGAAATGAAAAGATTTTTTTTTTTTTTTTTTTTTTTTTTTAAAGCAAAGTCCTTTAGGCTTTTGGGCCTAGGGCTAGTTTTATTAATTTTCTAGAAAGCAAAAAATACCCCAAAGGGATAGTATAAGTAAGGGGGACTAGGCCTTACCTTACTAATCCTATGAGGCAAAGAACCTCTAAACTAACAGGAATGTAGAAAAATTGAACTCGAAATGATCAAATAAGCTATGATCACCACAGAGTTTATAACACACTCTATGATGATATTACACATGATAATGCTAAAATAATGAGAAAATAATACAAGAATAAAGATAGAATCCTTAATCTCGAACTTGTAAAATCTTCATATTCATTGAATTTTCCACCTTGTCTTGTTCTTCATACCTTTCCAAAAAATCTTGAAACTTTATCATTTCTTCTTGGATCTTGTGGATTTTGTTGAAGTGGCGGGGAGTACATCCTTTGTCTTCTTTGCTTGTCTCATTGGTATACGCACTTGTAGGACAAATTCTTGATCATTTTCCCGTCCAGTGCCCTTCCTTGCATGAGTTTTGTGTCTTTTTACACTTTCCACTTTTGTCTAGGAGACAACTCCCCATCCCTTGCAGCATTGTGGAAGTTTTGTGCAATCGACTCCTCATCCATGTCAACCCTAGGACCTTCACTAGATGGTATTGCCACCTGCAAATTACTATGAGGTTTTGCAAGCATACCTTGTTGTGTCTTCTGCGTATATAGGACTTATGACTACGAGTTTTTTGTTGCATTGATTTCTGTCCCTTTGCTTTACTTGGCTGCTGCTTCTTGACACAACTACTATCAGCTTGTTTTGCAGGTTCTGCAGTAGATATGTCAATTTCTTGACTGCCTGCATGTGTTTTCTCCTCAGCACCATCTCCTTTTACATTGTTTTGGTCATTGCCATAAAAGTCAGCACCATTAGATGGAGATACAAGATTGTTCACTTCATTAACAAGACCTGCAAGTCCCTGATTCTGCAAGCTTCCTGATAAAGCCACATTGCCTTGTTTCTCAGTAGCATGACCTGCAGTTAACTCTATATTTGTATCAACTAGCTGAGACTCATTTGGTATCCCCAAGTCAGCTGCAGTTTTATCAAAAATAGCATGGATCTCTTGTGAAGATGTGCTAGACTCCTCAGATATTTCCTTAGCAGATTCAGTACCACATGGAAATTCATCCTTCTCACCATTCTCTTCTTCTTGATTACTCCATAGCTGCCTATCCCTATCAGTGTTAGTAGCATTTGAAGGAACTTCTAAGCAAGCTTGGTTCAAAGTAACAAGCTTCTCCACTACTTGGCACTGATTTATAGGAAATACAACAGCATTAATATCTTTCATAAATGGCTTGGTGCTCTTTATTGGAGTGAAAGCTTTAGCATTAACATTAAGTTGCTTCTCACCACCCTTATCAGCTACATGAACTGAATCTGCAACCAGTTGTAAAGCAGTTGTACTTTCTGCAACCTCCACAAGATTACCATCACCAACAGTTGCATTAACCAACTGCTTCTCCAATTCATTCTTAGCAACATCATTCACTATTTGAACTGCAGGTTCTGCAATACTTGTATCAATTTCTGTGTTCTTTTGAACCACAGTAGTATCAGGTACTTGCACCAATTGCCTTTGTACTAGTTTACCTGCATTTGTCTTCAATTCTTCCTGAACTGTTACCACTTGATACGAGGTGCAACTTCTTCAACATTAGCGCATTCCCATCCTCTAAAGCTGCAAAGTTATTGGTATTTTGCACACCATTAGAGTTAGGATCAACAGTTTGAACTTTTTCCCCTGCACCAGATGAAACAACTGCTGTATTAGCAGTCTTTGCACTATGATTTTGACCATCACCGTTACTCTTAGACAATTTTTTCCCATTATCTAGATTCGAAGATTTACGACAGTAGCGTAGCATAAACCCATTCTCTTGCACTTTGATGATCTTTTTCCACAATTGCATTCTCATTATTCCCTTCATGATCATGAAGATTAACCACTGCCTTCTCATTAATACCATACTCATTATCATCACCTCCTTCACCTAATGCGACAATTTATTTTGTCGTGTACTGAAGCTTAGGAATTGTATGTGATAGGCTTCGCAGCAGTAGATTCAACATATTTCCCAACATTACCTTTCTTATTCTTCTTTCCTCCTTGAGTTTGCCATTTATGATAATCATTAACTTTGCCAACGACTTTCCCACTGGATAAAATTGTGTGAACACCATCATGAGGGTTTATATTGCTTCTATGGTTTCCTTCTTCATTATTAGGGTTTGCCTCCTTATTTCTTTGAACTCCTTCACCTTCACCATTGTTTTCGTTATGTAGTATCAATTCGGGATGTAAATTCCAACACCCATTCACATCATGTCCTTGAAGACAACACTCCTTACAATATTTGGGCATGAAATCATATTGGATCTTTACCCAACGAGATTTAACATCACCCTTAGCATCCATAACATTAATTTGTACTCGTGTAGGATGTTTCTCAATAAATCAACCTCCACCTTCACACGAGCACAACGGGTCTCGTTTTATTTTTTGTAGCTAGGTCGAGTGTCAATGGCTTCCCTACGCCGAAGCTAATGAAAACAATACCTCCTCCACAAAATAATGAGGTGCAAGCGTTGGGAAGGAAATCCAAGCTATAGTGATACTTGTTCTTCTCGGAGTAAACCAAGGATCCCACTTCAATGTTCTCATGGGATAACATAAATTTTTATCCTTGATCCAAAAGGAAGACTTGGACATAAGTGCAACATAATCTTCAAACAAGCTACATCTAATAAGAACATGTCTATTACACAAATATCCAATAATAGGCTCTCCCGAGTTCACATTGCTTTGGAATGCCGTACGTAGTGCATTAAGATCATTCCAACCATTCGTGAATTTTCCAACAACAACGTATTGGAGATCTTCACGTATTATCATAGAATTAATCTCCTCCATATCATATTGAATTGTGGGTTCACCATGATGGTAAACTATAGGCTTAATGGGTATTGAAGCCGGCGGCTTTTTGCTAGAACTAGGGTTTTGCGTGGGGTTTTTGAGGATTTGTGAGTAATCAGGGGTTGTAAGAATTGTTGTAGGTGGTGGTGGTGGCTGGACAACCTCAGGAGGAGGTTGCCCATTGGCTTGAGAAGCCATAGATGGCCGAGAAGGAGCTCAAAGCTCCATAGGAGCAGATCGCCCTAGGGAGAGAGAGAGGGTTTTAGGGTTTAGGGTTTAAGAAATGAAAAGATTTTAGCTTGGTTGTTTAAGTTTTTTTTTTTTTTTTCATTCTTCACTTGAGATGTTGGTTCCTTCTGAAATTCGGGGCTGAATATTTAAGGGCAGAGTTGATGCCCTCTGATTTTTCTTTTTAACTAGCACTTGACAAGTTGAGAAACACTAAAATACAATACGCAGTTTTTGTCTGTTATATAATTTCATTTCTTCGATTCTTTGCCCTTTAGATACGTCCCGCTACTTTGTATTTTCATGGTGTCCTGTGTGCTGAAATGATTTCTGCTGCACTTGTTGAAGTTTTCCTTATCCTTACTGTTCGTTTGGAAGCAGTCAATGTATCAGTTAAAGTAGTTCACTATTAACTAAAAATTGTTAAATGGTTAATGGATTGCTACACTTAGCAAATATGTTATGGAATACTGAATTACTGTCCTCGCCACATTGAGCGTTTGCATAAAGAATTTAGCTATATAGAGACAAATCAGCAAAAACATCTCGTAATACCAACGTTGTCTCTTCTTTACGTCTTACATCGCAAACGTGTTGCTATGCTATTATATATATATATGTATGTATATAACTGGTATACCTTAGTTGATACATTTCGAGGAGATTAGTTGGTCATTATGGATTAAGCTTGAACCCTCCACGATGTTAGTCATGCACAGGATTCATGAAATCCCTTGGAACTTGTGCAACATCGGGAAGACGAGGGCAAAAGCTTTCCAATATTAACCATCTAAATATCCTTATGAATGTGTATGCATGAGATATATTTAAATATACACAATATATACATAATCTACATCGGTTTGTTTTTAAATTTGCATATATATATGTTTAGTCTTACTCATTGATCCCATACTAATTCTTTTCCTTCGTCTTTATGCATGACTATCGCATACGAGTTCAAGGGACTCGTCTTCTTCCGCATTCAATGTTGGGCCAAAGCCCAATGAAACATTCTTATCGAGTCAGCCCCATCAGTATAAGTGGCCGGTCATTATGGGCCGAGGCCCATAAAGCAGCGGCCTGTGCATCACGGCAATGCTTCTACGATGGGCTGATCCACTCATTTCTTTCTCTCCCTTATTTTATTTGGTTGTGTATTTTTGATTGACCTTATACGACTAATCCTTTATCTTATTTTTGTCTCTTAGTTTAAGATGAATTATAGGAGAATCAGTGGGGATAGTTTAGTGATAATGGGCAGTTAGAAATGGAATTTACTTTCATGGTCTAATAATTTAGCCTATTTCGACATTTCAAAACCCTTGTAATTGCTCTTTTACAAGTCTAAAGTGGATTGAGTGATCCGATCAAGAATTAAATTCGATTTCAAATTATCCACCTACTTTAAATTATAACTTAACGTTATTTTATAAACCTTCTTAGTTTTATGGCTAATTCTATTTAAAGGTCCAATATTAACAATACCTTTCGGACAAGTCATATTGATTTCATAATGTTCTAAGTGATGAAAGGCTTGGATTATACTTTGGTCCATCTCAGACTTCTAATGATTTCGTCATATTTTAAAACCTTAAAATTTTACCCTTATTAGTCTTATAACAATTCTTCACTCTGTTAATTGGTATAACTTATTTTTCACAAATATTTATACAACGTTGTACAACCCTGTATTTCCTTCAGTTTACTTGTAATTAAACTCCTTATACAAATTATTATTTTCTACAAGTCGCGTTCTTATATGACCAACTACAACCTTAGCAATACTTATAAGATATTTTCCTAAATGTTATAAAATACTACATCTACATTTTTAGCTTCAATTAATTAATATAAGTCCGGTCCGTTAACCATTGTTAATGGATCTTAGAGGATGCCTAATACCTTCCCTTTAGATTAGTTGAACCCTTACCTGAATCTTTTTGGTTTCGTAGACTTTAAAATAAAATAAAAATCAACTTTAGATAATTACTTTAATTAACCTTAGGTGTCCTAATTCACCATAATTAATTAGGTGGCGACTCCCTTACTTTAATTAACCCCGGAATTCTTAGGAATGTTATAAACTATTTTGACTCATGTTAAAATAGGGTATAACAACTGTGTACGGCCCAAAAAAAAAAAAAAGAAAAAAAAAGTCCGCTAGGTTGAAAACCTCGAAAGAGGCGGCCTAGGCAAAAGTTAGGATAAACAAAAAAAGTCCTCTAGGTTGAAAACCTCGAAAGGGGCAGCCTAGGAAAAAGTTAGGACCAACAAAAAAAAAAAAAAAAAAAACTCTTCTTTTTCGGAACTACAAAATGACTTGATCCTCTTCACCAAGGTATGTAGGCGCTTAGAGTTTCATTCTAAGTTCAGTCGCACAAAAAAAAAAAATCCTTCTTTTTTTGTTCTTTTTCGGAACTACGAAATGACTTGATCCTCTTCACCGAGGTACGTAGGCGCTTAGAGTATTATTCTAAGTTCAGTCGCATAAGTTTAATAAAAAGAAGGCATGACATGATGTGGTGACCAAAATTAATGTTGGAGGCAACACATTAATTCTTTCAAATACAAAGACATACATTGCAAAAAAAAACAGAAACAAATTGCATCGAAGTGTAAAAGATATTTTATTGCCTCAATTCTGATGGATTTTGGTACATCAATGATTCAAAAAAAATGGGATGAAACTATATGTACATCATCCTATACAAAGAATTTATGGTGAAAGCAATTGAAGCCAAGGATTGTGATCAAGTTGTCTTAAGTGCCTTAATCAAGTGTGCGTTATTTCTTCAAATGGTGACGTCACTACAAAAACTTGTTGAAGTCTAATCTAACGTGCATTATGTCTCCATATTCCACATAGTTGTAGTTTGAGCTTCAAAGGATCAAGCGGTGCATAATTTGAAATCTCCAAGCTCAAGTTATGAATTTTATGGAACAAGTGCACAGAGCTGGAAAGAAAGCGATACGATAGACGCTTGGACCAAATTCAAGAAGTTGCTATAGCTAATCCAGAAGGATTTCTGCCACGAAACATCCCTCCAATATCTAAATTTTTAGAGAAAAGCATCTTATGATTTCATCGCTCCTACACCAAGAAATATTTGCGGAGATGCGCCATATGCTAGCTCGCCAAAAATGGAATACGGTCGATGTGAGATATGTCTCTAATGATGGAATACGGTCGATGTTCCGCCAATGATGGAATGCAGTCTATGTGTCTCCAATTATGGAATACGGTTGCTCACTCTCCAAAGATGTAATACGGTCACTCCACGCCTCTTTCTCGCCAAGCCACAAGGGGACACGAAGTAGTTCCTTGCTAATCGAACGACCATCGTTGCATCTTGGTATGATATCGAGACATTTTTCACTTTCTCATAAATACGCAAAGAAAAAAAGGATGATGGAGCCCATGATGCCAATTGCACGAAGCTTCTTGACTCTAAACGAATCGATGCCCACGGTGTGAATTGCACTAAGCTTCTTGGTTCTATACGAATCGGTGCCATTGGCACGGCGCTTCAATTTGGCATGATGGATATGGATTGAAGTACGACAATCTAGTTTGCATGGTGAGCCCCAATATCATGAAGCTTTATCTTGGGGCCAATAGTCCGATCTTGAATATCAATCTCTCTGCCACTATTGCTTCATCGTCTTTGGCATGTGCATTGGACCTGTTTTCAAGAACTCAAGTAGCAAACGTCACCAAATACGAGAAGGCGGAACACTCCAATTGTTCGAAACATCCTTTGGGATGAGAAGATTCGGTGGACGCGACGTCTCGATAATTGCGGACTTCAACAAGAGGGACGTACACAAGGTGGCCTTGCGAGAGAAGTTGCTCATGACGTCTTTGGTCTCCTTTTTAGACCATTCAGCAAGATGAAGCGTAGAAAGCTCTCTGTCAAGTGAGAAGGCACCGACCACTGGAGGTTGAACCTCCAAGGCAAGGACTTTGGCGTTTGAATTTCGTTTGTCGCTCACTATCTCTAGATGAGGACGTGGCGTATCGCGGTCACGAAAGTGCATCATCTTTGTTTAAAGTTAAAGCCAAACAGATGCACCCAAAGACCTGCAAAAGAAATTAAAAAGGGACAAGTAAGTTTCGTAGAGCATGTCCAAAGCTAAGAAGGCAAAATCGGTTACGTGGTGATTTAAAAAAAAATATACCTGAGCCAATATAGAAGCAATTTGATTTTGGTTTTCGTATATGACGTAGCTCTATGAGTCTTCTTTCCGACGCTGCAAGCCGTTTGTGATTGCGATGTTCATAAGTCAAGATATAAGATTTTTCGTCAGGACGCGCAAGACTAATAAACCAGCGAACCAGAACTCAAAGTCTGATTCTCGATCAATATCTGAGCAAATATAGATGCAATTGGGTTGTGGTTTCAGCGTGTGATGTAGCTCTACGAGTCTAGTTTCCGAAACATCAAGCGGATCATGATTTCGACGTTCCTACATTGAGATATGAATTTTCTACCGCAGACATGCAGAGCTGTGAAGAAAGTGACGAAAATACATATGGAAGAAGAAAATTACCTGATAGAGATGGGTCGAACCAGCTCGACGATGCTTCAAATTGATGCTCAAACACCAAGAGAAGGCGGTGTATTTATAGATGTCAAAAATCTGGTTCCTACATGGACTACACAAAGAAATCCTTGTTCTAGTTGGAATCTAATCATGAAAAGTTTAAGCTTATGGAAAGTTTAGGTTTTATATATGGAAAGTCCAGGCTTATGGAAAGTCAATATTTCCCTAATAAATAATAAGGAAATACCATGCAAATTATGAAAAGTTTAGGCTTATTTATGGAAAGTCTAGGCTTATGGAAAATAAATAACTTGGTGAACGGGAATTACAACGGATGCCACGCACATTTGAAGCATATTGTTTTCAAAATTACAATCCGCATCAAAAAGCTATGAAAAACATTAGCCACTTTCTACTTTCAAAATGTACTCATTGAGTACACAAAATGTTAGTCCGATCTACGTGGACACAATTTAATAATGCTTGGCTTTCCTTGTTTCAAGCAAATTATTTTGATTCCTAAGGGTGGCAACCTGGATGTCTTAGTGGATAAAGGCTACAAAGATTGTAATACCAAGTACCCAAATGTGGCCATGTATCGACCCAAGAAAATGAAGGGGTTATCGGTACTTCAAGCCTAGTCTCTCGAGTTCGAAAAGTTTGGACACTCCGACAAGCCTTGAAGCGAGGGCATTGTAGATGATGAAATTTTATTAAAAGTAAATTCACAAGAAATTCGAATTATATTAAATCCAAGGTATATTAGTCCGAACAAATATTATGGGCTAATATAATTGGATTAATTGCTTAAGTCCAATTAGTATGAATTTAATTGAAAGACCAATTTAATTGGGCTAGTCTATCTTGTCGACTTGGCATACGATGAGCCCACTCTATTAGCCCAAGGTCCGTGCCACATATCAAATGACATGGCGCTCCAAGTCAAGTCAAGGACCAGTCAAATCATGCCACGTGCATAAGTGACGCACCATGCCAAGACAATAGAAGAACCAATCAAATGTCGCCAAGTGTTCAAATGACATGGTTCAACCAATCATATACAAACCCTAGCTCTCCCCTGCAACTATAAATAGGGGTCTTCACAAAGCCAAAAAGAAAGAAAAAAAAAATACATAGAGAAGCTCTCAGCCGCAAGTCTTCCGCATACTAAGAAGTCTTCGCTCCAAGTGGTGAGCCGCAAGTTTCCATACCTCTACGTTTGTGATTAAAGCTCGGCTCTGCATTCGTAGTGAAGTCTCAACAACAAGTAATTCGTCCATTCAAGAACAAGCAAAACCCTTGATTGACGGCCGTATCGTGAGGAGAAGAATCAGAGGATTACATCTTTTCATTTAAGATTTCATAAAGATTGTAACCCCGCACAAATTCTTGAAATTAAATATTATTCGTTATTGCTATTTTTCTTGTCTTGATTATTATTTTCAGGAACGCAAGATTAGTCGTTACAGCCCTAATTATTTCAACCCCAACACTCTTATCATCCCAACAAAAGGAGAATTTTCCTTGTGCCAAAACATAATCATTTTGTTGCACAAAATTAGTGAATTCGGAATTTGAACTTGATGCATTCAGGCTCGAAATGTTGTTCTAACTCATTTCATTTATTGAGTTTCAATCAATTATTAATATTTGTCTAGTGAATCTTTTTAATACACAGAGGCCGAACAAAATTATTAAGCCCCGATAATGCCCCTACACTCTCTAGTTGGTCTACTCTATACGAATTCAATTAGTCAAGCTAGTAGGTTTCGAATACCATTTAAAAAAAAAAAAAAATACCAAAATGGTTAAACCCAAAAAAATCGATTATTTGAAATGTTTATGCTGCTATTCAAACTGATTAATAGAGAATTATAAATACGTCACTCATGAAACTGATAATTGCTATTTTGTCGAGTTAAAAGGAACCCCAGTTTGAAGCAAACAAATCATAGATTCCCATTGGTTTCTATTCAACGAATCTCCCACAAACATTAGTCTCTTATTCCTCAGTTTCTCTAGCAGCAATGTTGGTCTAAACCTGAAATTTTAATCACAAAAATATGATGTTCATAATGAACAGAGAAACAGGAAATAAAGTAGGCGTTTGGTCTTGAAAACCAAATACCAAATATTTTTCAATTTATTTGGAATTTTGAAGTTAGAGTTGTGTTTGGTTATAATTTTTGCAAAGAGTATCTGGTTGTTTAAACATACAGAATGTGAAAAACATGAAAATATGGTTTTAGGTGTTTTATAAATTTTAAATACAATTTGGAATTTTCATAGCCAAACGCTGATTTTCAAATAAAGTAAAAAAAAAATTCCGAAAAAAAGGGTAAAAATTCTCACGGCCAAAATTTTATTGAGAATTCAAGAATGAGTTTTTTTTTTTTTTTCTCTAACTTAGTTAAAGAACAATCTCTAGGCTGTCACCTCCAATTCTGATACAAAGAATCTTTTCTTCCATTCTTCAAACAAGTAACTTGTTCTGTTAGAAACTTGCATTCATTTTCTTTATAAATTGGATGAGTAACATTATTATATACCCGTTGCCCTGCAAAAAGATCACAATTTTCATGTGGCAATTCAATTTTCTCCTCTTCTTGAATGGGCATTTCAATCTTCACATCATTTTCAGTTCTTGAATTTGTCAAAAAAGTTGTATTTTTGCTATGTTTTCCAAGAACCTTGGAATATTCTTGAACCCCAAGAACCTTGGAATTTTATTGAACCCCAAGAACCTTGGAATTTTCTTGAACCCCATTTGATTTATTTGAAGAATCTTCAAGATTTTGTTGAAATTTAGGTTTTATGAATTAGAATTGGGCAATGGACTTGATATCTTCACTGTAAATGAAGAACCCAGAGAGGAATAAGGAGAAAACTACTATGCATATTGGCAGATTGTTGAAGTTGCGGCCATTTGTGAAGCTTTGTTTCATGTTGAATAATTTGGAGGAGAAAAAGAGTGGCATTTTCTTTGAGTTTGGAGTAAATGCATGAGAATTAGGAGTTAAAAGAGTTATGGAGTGTATAGAAAGAAAAGAGTGAAAGAAATATAACTAACATATGGAGTATTGTTTTCTCTGCTATAGTTTTTTGCTTAATGTGATTTGGTGAAAACTGATTTGAGCATTGGTGATTGGAGGCATATCTTTCTCATCTTCTATCTGTTTAAAACTACTATGTCGCCCATGTCCCAATTCTAGAAAACTAACTACTGCTTATTTTTTTTAAAATACTAACACGATTTAATTTGCGCCTACTGTGATTATTTTATTGGTGATTGTAGAGGCAGAATTCGATTTTGAGTTTATAAGTTTAAGAGTAGAAAAGTTATTAGTTCTAGGTAATTATTTATCTACTATATTAAAGGGAAAAGGACATATATGGCCGGTCGGCCATAAATAATCCCACCCTATAACCCAATTTTTTCCAAACCCAAATTATACCCACTAAATTAATCACATCCATTAGCCAAAACTTAAATAAGACAATTTTCAAAAAATAACCCAAACACAAAAATGTTTGAGGCGATTTTTATATATAATGTGTCATTTGTGTATAAAATATGTATCAGTACTTATCTGTAATCTATAGAAACTGTATAAAATATGAATCACTAAGGTATGTATCATTTTTGTATATAATATGTATCATTTGTGTATATAATGTGTATCGACAAGTGCAAGGTAATACGTATAGAATAGAAAATTGTATCATTTTTATATATAATATGTATCATTTGTTGTACGAGAAAGTGTATATATAGTTCCGGCATGTGTATATAAGTTTGTATCAGTCTTGTATAGAAAGTGTACCATACGTATAAAAAACGTATAATAGAAACCGTATCATTGTGGTATATAATATGTATCACTATTGTATATGTAAAAAAAAAATATCATCTCATTATTGCATAATATGTGTATAATAAATGTATAATTAACGTATAATTTATGTAAAATAAATGTATGATTAATTCCAGCATGTGTATATAAAATGTATAATTCTTGTATATATAAAGTGTATATATAATTCCAACATATGTATATATCTTGTAGCGCACAACTGAGTTATTGGGTCGGCTAGCCTTGGCATTATTTTGGGCAGACTGGCCATTTTTTAGCATTATTTTGGGCCGACCGGACTCTTGGGGGTATTAGGCCCAAATATTGGCCAAATATTGGCATTACTTTGGGCTATTGGACACACAGTGTCCTTTTCCCTATATTAAATGGATTTTTCAACATAAATTAAAAATTTGCACCAAAGCTATTGGGTTCTACCGAACCCATAAACAAAATGCAAGCTCCGCCCTAGGATACTTGTTACTTTCCACTAATATATGTATCGGATAACTCATATGAGAGAAAATCAACTAGCATTTTTTGTTTATGATAGAATTTAGATTCTGGCATCTCTTGGAAAGAGCATGAAGAAATTAGTGATACATCTTTATCTTTTGAGTTGTTCTATTGAATAGGTTACTCAAGATCTTTGGTCTTTCTCGGAATCCGATAAAAATAATGTACTAACTTTTTTGGAACTGTTACGGTTCAGGAACTTCTTGTAGTTTTTATCCAGGCGATTTTCACAAAAGGTATACATTAGGCCCGATATTTAAATTTTCTTTCCGCTTTTGACATTTGTGTGGAACAGGTCGATTTAAGTTTAATGAAAAATTCTTAACTTAAATACTCTTTAACCCGAGGGACAAAGATGATAAAGAGACGTAGTTAATTGGAACCAAAACTGCTGAACTATGACATGCAAGTCATGACAAATCTATATGACTTCATGCTATATTCAATCTCGATGTCCTATTAAGTTACTCACAAATCATGTCAGATGGTCATGATCTTAGAGCTACAAACAAAGAAAAAAAGACATTTCACAACTGTGAAGATGCAAGTCACAACAGACCAATATGATTTCATGTTTTATTCAACCTAGTTGTTTCGTTGGATTAGTCACAAATCAAGTTGGGTCATCATTATTTCGAAGTTACTAACAAAGAAGATGAAAAAGATGCATTTATAGAGTTGTGGCATGCAAGTCATGATAAATTGATATGACTTCATGTTTTATTTGACCTAGCTGTCTTTTTTATTTCTCACAAATCAGGCTAGATCATCTTAATATTGGAGTGAACTAATATTAAAGAACTATTTTCAGGTACCACAAATGAAATTGATTTATTTAGAAGAATATTTTAATTTACGAGGTACTATGAATGAAATAGATTTATTTCGAGAATTAATTTGTGATGCATCATGATTGAAATACTATTAAAAGAAGTGGGAAAAATATATTTCAAAACTGTGGCATACAAGTCATTATAAACCGGTATGGCTTAATGCTATATTCAACATAGATGTCCAATTGGATTACTCACAAATCATGTTGGATCATCATTTTTCAAACTACAAACAAAGAATGAAATAAATATAAGACGGATAGTTATGGCTTCGTAAATATGCAAACCAACTATTACGTTGGATTACTCACAGATCATACCGCATTGTCACAATTATTTATGCTATAAAATGCACCGGATTATATTGCAAGGACATGTGTTATTTACCTTGCCGTAAAACAAACACGCATTCAAAAAACAACGACAAATATTAAATAGCAATTCCGCAAAAAACTAAGTATTCGTTAGTGGCAAGGGAAGCACAAGAGTAATCTCAAAGCGTTACTAATTGTTTGTTCGTTTATACGGATCTTCTCAATTCTGTTTCATAATGGCCATAAATAGGAAATGGAAACGTAATGCTACCATTCAGGAAAGTACATTTTTCTTTTTCTGTGTTTGCTCAAATGCTAACTTCTTTAAATTTTAGAAGCCCTCAGGTGTCTATATTTTAGGTCTCTCTTTTTAAGGTTTGGAAGTTTCATTCATAATATTAATAGTCGTGACCCGCGCAATTCATTAGAGATTGTCATTTTCTATGTAGTTTCGGTGTTGTATATGAGCTCTTTGTTGAGATGCTCAATCGAGCTTAATTGAGCAACAATGACGGAGAAATAAAAAGAAACCCTAACGGGTCAGAGAAGAGAGAGAAAGTAAGTCGGTGTAAAATAATGAAATGAACTTGTTGACTTTTCCATTCCCAAAATATCTGTGTATATACAAAGTGAATCCAAAATGAATTAAAAGTAACACGAGAGAGAAATACGGTGGTAGGGTCCTTAGGACTAAGTGCCGCACGTGATGTGCTTAAGTGATTGGGCCTTCGTGTCGGTCTTCACACCCTCGAAAGCCGGGAGGGTCGGGACACACCCAGCTTGGATAAAATGGCATGATGGACTGCACCAGGAAGAGATTTTGTCATAATATCAGCCAGCTAATCAACATTGGAGATGTAGTGTAAGGTGATTAATTCAGATGACAAACATTCACGAACATAATGACAATAAACCTCGATGTGTTTGGTATGCTCATGGAAGACTGGATTCTTGGCCATGTGGATGGCAGATTGACTATCACAAAAAATAGGAACAGGATCAGTAATATTCAACCCAAGATCACTTAGCAGCCTGACAAGCCATGAAAGTTCAGCAACCACTTTTCGAAGAGCTTTATATTCAGCCTCTGCAAATGATAAGGAAATAGTGGGTTGTTTCTTGCTTTTCCAAGACACAGGACTACCACCCAATGTGATAAAGTAGCCAGAAACAGATTTGCGAGAGATGGAGCAAGCAGCCCAGTCAGAATCTGAGTATGCTTGAAGAGAAAAATCAGAGATACTGGAAAGCAAAATACCCTGATCTGGACTTTGGGAGAGATACCGAAGAACATGCAAAGCAGCCATCATATGTGGGACTTGGGCCTGTCTAAGACCATATAATGATTTTCTAAGCTTGCAAGCCAAGGGGACAGTAGAAGTGTTTGAGGAAGAAACAGTAAGACCAGGTGGGATCTTCATATAAACCTCTTCATGGAGATCACCATGAAGGAAAACATTATTCACATCTAATTGAAAAACTGTCCAACCCCTTTTAACAGCAAGTGTGAGTAAGCATTTGATAGTTGTAAGCTTGATGATAGGTGAAAAAGTCTCAGTGAAGTCAATGCCCTCTTTTTGTATGTCCCCTCTAATGACAAGTCGAGCTTTGTATCTTTCAATAGAACCACCAGCCCTCTGCTTAACCTTGTAAACCCATTTGCAAGGGATGGCTTTCTTGTGGGAGGGGAGAGGGACAATATCCCAAGTGTGATTTGCATCTAGGGCACAAAAATTCTTTTAACATAGCTTCCAAGCAGCGGTGAGAGGCGACTTTGTTGATAAACCGAGGTTCATGTACATGAATATCACTACTGGGAACCTTGGATGGACCAGAAACTGAAGAGTATATATAATCAGATAGGTAAGATGGTTGGGCCTTGCTTCTGGTAGAAGCCCTAGGTGGACGGACAAGAGGAATGATGGGAGGTTGAGTTGGTAAAACTGGAAAACCAGGAGGTGAAGCAGGTGGAGGTTGGGTAGGAGGAGATGACCAAGCTGGAGGTTGTGATGTGGGAGGTGAAAAAGGAGGTTGAGTGTGAATTGGAACATAAGATCTAGGTGAGGAATCCACAAATAGAGAAGCAGGTGTTGGAGGAAACAGAGATGTAGAAGGGGAAGAGTAAGGGAAGATATGTTCATGGAAAATCACATCTCTAGAGTAGAAGATTGAGTGATTGTTGAGATTTAAGAGTTTGTAACCTTTCTTACCATAAGGATAGCCTAAGAAGAGAGATTTGATTGCCCTAGATTGAAATTTATCTCTACCAGCCTTAGGAGAGGTAGCAAAACAGAGACAACTAAATGACCTAAGATGATCATAAGTAGGTGGAAGATGATGAAGTTTTTCAAAGGGAGAGGTCTGATTTAGCACAGAGGAAGGCATTCTATTTATTAAGTATGTGGCAGTAAGGATACAATCACCCAAGTATTTGAGAGGAAGGTTTTATTGAAAAAGTAAAGCTCTAGCCACTTCAAGAAGATGTTTGTGTTTCCTTTCCACAACTCCATTTTGTTGTGAGGTGTGTGGAATAGTAGTTTGATGACGAATCCCTTGGCTGGAAAAGAAAACAACAGCTTCAGTGCTACTACCAAGCTCATAAAATTTGTCTGACCTAAAGGTCCGTACTTTGGATTTGAAATGGACAGTAACCATGGAGGTAAAAGCTTTGAGAACAACAAGTGCCTTGCTTTTGCAAGAAAGGAGGTGAGTCCATGTTATTCTTGTGTAGTCATCTACCAATGTCAAAAAGTACCTAAACCCATTATAAGTCCTAGTGTTATATGGTCCCCAAGTGTCTACATGGACAAGTTGAAAAGGAGCTGTGGAGTGAATTGTACTATCATGAAAGGGTAATCTTTGTTGTCTAGCCATGGGGCAAGCGAATGACAAAAGGTTGTTTGGAAGAAACTTTATACGATAGGAAAGGGATAGATGTCATCTTGTGAAAAGGCATATGGCCAAGTCGTTGATGCCAAAATATGTCCATTTTATTCACAACAGAAGCTTGATTACAAGTAGAACTCTGATCACAAGTAGCAGGGAAATTCTTAGGACTATTTACAAAGTTGAATTGCTTATTGGAATTATCAGTAAAGCAAGCAGAAATAGAAGATTCAGAAGGAACAATAGAATTGAGGCTATTACAAACATTTGAGAGAAAACTAAAATCAGGGCAAACAGTAGGGGTTGTGATGAACTGGTGGAGGAGGATGGAAAAAGATCAGCATCAGGATGCAAATAATAGAGCCTCCCAACAGCCTTACTAATTACCAGTGGCCTCTTCTGAGAAGAGCCCTGTAACAAGAAATGATGTTTAGTAAGCAGTGCTACACAGTTCAACTGAGAAATAAGTTGATGTAAAGAAATTAGGTTGAAATGGAAAGAAAGAACTAAGAGAACATTTAATAAAATTATGTCATTTCTGAGATGCAAGGATCCAGTTGATATAACCTTAACCTGGTATCCATTTGGAAGAGTGACAAGAAAAGGTTTAGGTAATGGTGAGATATTGTGGAGTAAATGTCTGTAAAGGGTCATATGGTTAGTTGCCTCAGAGTCTAGGATCCAAGGATTAAGTCCTAGTTGTGAAGTTGCACATACATGAGATCCTATAGAATTTCGACATATCACAGTAAACAAACTTGCAAAGTGAGCAAAACCTGATTCCTCTGAAGAAATATGACCAGAACCATAACCAGTAGATGACAAATGAGCCTGATGAAACATGGCCTGAAGTTGTTGAAGTTGCTCAGGAGAAAAACCATGAGTTGCAGATGGAATACTTTTTGGAACAGATGAGGGAGTAAGATCAAGTGGACGGACCTTAGTTTAGACACAAGATGCCGACTTTCTGGGTTTTGTGAACTTGAAATCAGGGGGGTACCCATGCAACTTATAGCATTTCTCAATGGTATGATTGGTCTTTTTGCAGTACTTACAATAAAGACCACCAAGTTGACCAGTAGTTGCACCAGGCCCCAAACCCCTTCTTGTGTCAAAACCATTAGGTCTATTAGAAACTACACCCCTTCTTAGTTCAAAATTCACCTTCTGAGTGAACTTGTTGGGATTGTTGTAAGGTCCAGAACCTAGGAAGGCAGTAGAGTCACTTGAGAAACTTGAGTTAGAAAGAAGAATTTCTCTTTAACTCTCATCTTGCTGTAGAAGGGAGTATGATTTACTTATGGAAGGAAGTAGATTCATCATCAAGATGTTACTCTTGACTGTGGAGTAAGAATCATTCAGACCACTTAGGAATTGAAAAAGCGCTGGTCCTCAATGAATTTGGGCAAAGCTCTACATGTGCATGTTGGCCCAACATAAGCACAATTAAGTTCATCCCTCAAGTTTCTAAGCTTGGTGAAATAAGTAGCTATATCAGAGGAGCCTTGACTTGTGGAGCGATTTCTCTACGAATACGAATGTATTTAGAACCATTAGAGGTTTCCAAATCTTTGGTTAATGTCCTCCCGAGACTTCTTAAAGGTTTTCATACACACTACACTAGTAGCTATCTCCCTAGACACGAGTTGGTTATCAAGCTTTCACCATGTCATTACATCTTTCCCAATAAGGAAAAATGGAGAATCAACTGTTGGTTTATCATTTCTACCATCAATAAGCCTAGTTTGTTCTTGGCCGATAAGGAGGTCAACATACTACTTCTCCAAGTAACAAAACCACATCCATTAGAAAGAACGACCACGAGTTGGCAACCGGGGATCGGATAGGTGGACATAGAAAACATGGGAGGAATCAGTGTGAAAGGACTAAAACCTTCGATACCGAGCGTTAGAAGTACCGGACGCGCGGTGTGTACGGGTCGCATTAACAGGATTTGTATTCGAAACCATAATTATACACGCAGCAACACACAACACAAATTCTCAAGTATACGATATGAAAAATAACATAACTCGACAAAGCAGCGGAAATCAAATTCTATCGGATGAGATATGAAGATAGAGTAGATAATAATAGTGGCTTTTTCTTCAACTCCGAAAAAGTAAAGGCCTTGTTCCGTAAAACCCTAAACCGTAAAAAAATCCCAAAATCGCTGAGAATCACCACAAATCAAAACTACGATAACCTGATTAACACTCGAAATTGAAAACCAGATGAGAAATTCCTTGATTTCAGTAACAAGGAGAAGCGAAACCAAAAGATCGAAATTGAAAATCGAACTCTAGACTTTATAATGAAATCTTCAACCATAATCGTCAAAATTACTATCGGAACAAAGCTTGTAGCAAGGTGATTCTTATACTCCGCTCTGATACCATGTTGGATGCTCAATCGAGCTTAATCGAGCAACAATGGCGGAGAAATAAAAAGAAACCCTAACGGGTCAGAGAAGAGAGAGAAAGTAAGTCGGTGTAAAATAATGAAATGAACTTGTTGACTTTTCCATTCCCAAAATATCTGTGTATATACAAAGTGAATCCAAAATGAATTAAAAGTAACACAGTAAAGAAATACAATTGGGCCGGGTCCTTAAGACTAAGCGGGCTGCAGTGTGCTTAAGTGATTGGGCCTTCTGTGTTGGTCTTCACACTCTTGATCTTGAAGATAAAAACGAACACCTAACAATATATTTGTGGGCTTGGCATATAAGTTGTTATACTTTTATAATTTATGAATCAGTTGAAGTACAACGAGATTTAAGGCTACTAGTATAATATATGCATAATACGACTACATTAGTTATATAATAACCCAAAATATGTATGAGTTCCCTAAGTCTACGGGTTCGAAGAACTTAATGGTTTTGGCAAATTTGTATTTGCCTTAACAATTCACTTATTAATATCCATAAATAATTTGCCCGTAATTTGCCTTTTCTAGAATTCAAACCTATAAAGTCAAATTCTAGCTCTAACTGTGCATGTAATTAGCTAACTACTTTCTCCCCACTTGAGTTAATATATAAGATTTCAATTAGCAGTACCTTAAGTACGTACTAGCCTACTAGGTACGCATTAAATGTAATTCGTTAAGCTAATTCAAATACTTTAAAAATGAAGAAATTGAATACAACAAAATCATGATGTAATAAGCAAAACTTGGATATGTTGTTTTCCTCATGAATTAATTAAATGTATTGCAGCAAACGCAGAGAGGGCAGAGCAGATGCATGCGCATTATTATTATATTCCCAATAAGTACCATAGTAATTTTTAAATATATGAACGATAAGTAAAACGAGTTTTAATTTCTTGTCACCAACAATTCGACGTGGGGGGTGGTTGGGGGGTAGGAGTTGATGGCACGATTAAGGTTCTTAAACAATTATTAAGGTAAGGGTCAATGACGTATGGGAAATGATAATTACCTTTAGGTTTGAGAAAGTTAAAAGAGTAACGAAGCTTTGTTTCTTCTTTTTCTTTGTACACCAACATAAGATATATATATATATATATATATATATATATATATATATATATATATATATATATATACATGAGTCTGCTTCTCATTTCACTTGTGAAGAGTTTGTATCTATGATGGATGACCCCTTTACATTCCTTCGTTTCAAAGTTAATATAGGTTTCCGGTATGCATATATTTTAACCCAATTATAAGAACAAGAGAACATTTGAAATAAGGATAAGAAGAAAAAAAAGAGCAGCCCAAGCACGGAACACACTGTGTTTGCACAGGGTCGGAGAAGGGCCACATCCTAAAGGAAATGGTAGGTTTAGAAGGAGAAATAGGCTGAGTGGAAAGAAGAAAGTGAAGAAGTAAATACTTACAAATCTCTCATCTTTAGTATAAGTGCAAATATTATATTAGAAGTTCAGATAAAAAAATAAAAAAAAGAGTGATCCTCTAGCTTATGGATGTTTTTTTTGTTTTCGCTCCTGTCATTTTAAAATCTTTGACCACAAAGATGAGCTTATGGATGCTTTTTTTTTGTTTTCGCTCCTGTCATTTTAAAATCTTTGACCACGAAGATGATCTTTTTTCTATGGTCATGTAAACTTTTTTTTTTTTTTTTGTTTAAGTTTACGAGGCTTACACAATCAGTTAAAATTCTCAAATAACTTCTTTTTAAATTCTATAATTGAAAAATAAATCAATATAATAGAATATAAAAATTCTATAATTGAAAAATAAATCAATATAATAGAATTTCAAATGTTATATGTGAAACTTCAGAAAATTATTATGGAATTCCGCTTATGTAATTTAAAATTTCATGATAATTATTGTCTAATAATAGAAAGGAAAATAACCTAATAATACCAGTTAAGACTCTATATTACAAAACATACGGATACTTTTCCTTATTTACAAAACATAACAACTTAATTATAAAACATATAATAGATCTGGAAAAATTAAAAGCCCACCCTCCTCTGCCCCTTTCCCCCTTCTCTGTTCTGATCTACGTTCTCTCTCTCGATGGACTGAAAGGGATCGCCGATGATGGCGAAGTGTAATCCCTGTCCTTGAGTGTTTCTGTACGTATTGTCTGTGAATCAATAAGGGTAAACCAAAGAAAGAAAAAGGAGACAGAATTGTTCGTCGGTGGTGTCGCAAAACCGAAAAATTGGTAGAGGGAATGGTGGTATGGTGCTTCACATGGTTGTCGGAGTCACTACTCTGTTTTAATCTATCTATATGAGAGTTTGTGCTCTCTAATTCATTATATGTCCAAGATTCCCTCTGGTGCTTACTCTTTTTGCCAAAATCCCCAAATACTCTTTGTTATCTCTAACTCTTTGTGCTTATGAGTGAAAAATCGAAAAGGAATGTTTTTGATTTGTATTGTGCCGATATGTTTATGGAATTGGAGCAAGTGAAGAGTGATGAATAATGGTAGAATCGTGACTTATGTCAAGCATAAAATTGTATAAATAAAGGTAGAATCGTGACTTATGATATAGAAAATTGTATTTTAAGTTTTGTACATTGTTGTAGTTGTATTAAATTTGTATGAATAGTGTATGAAAGTTGTATATACAGTGTTGTTGTAGTTGTATTAAATTTTCAAAACCTAACATCAACTTTATACAAATTACATTTCGTTTTTATACAATTTTCATACACGAAAAATGTGATAATTCTAGCCTTGAGCAAGATATACATATTCCATACACAAAATATTGAGCGAAATTTTTAAGCCTTGAGCGGAAAAAGTTAAAGACCACCATTTTGAGGGACAAAAACTAAAGACCACCCCCAGCGAAGGGTAGTCCTGCAAATTGCCCTTCTGTTTCTGCTACACAACCCACAAGTTGATCCGATCCACTAGCAAGCAAGTTGCAAAATCAGTCCAATTCATATGAGCCCATCCTTACTTTTGGACCAGTCTATAAGTTGGAACTAATTCTTTATTTTATTTTTGCACGGATTGCCCTTCATTTGGGGTGGTCTTTAATTTCGTTTCTTTTTTTGCGTGGATTGCCCTTCATTTGGGGTGGTCTTTAAGTTTTTGCCCTTCAAATTGGTGGTCTTTAAGGTTTGCCCTTTGATAGGGAACCCTTGGTCAGGGGTTCGATCCCCCGCTCCGTGAAAATTTAAATTTTTTTCGCAAGGCAGAAGTTGTAAAAAAGCGAGAATTTGCGCCTTAATGCGAGAACTTGCATGGGCGAAATTTGCAAGTGCCCCCGTACGCAAATTTTGTCTTAAGGCGAGGTAAATGGGCGAAATTTGCAAATTCTCCTTTCGTCTTAACTCGCTTTTTTTTTTTTACGAACTTATGCCTTGCGATTTTTCTTTTAATTTTTCGCCTGAGTGGGGTTTTGAACCCGTGATCAGCGTTCAGCGAGGGCAAACTTTAAAGACCACCGTTTTGAAGGCAAAACTTAAAGACCATCAGGTAATAAGGGCATTCCTGCTAATTGCCCTATGAATTTTGTCCTTCAAAGTGGTGGTCTTTAAGTTTTTCCTTTTGCCTGAGACCCCGGGGTTGTGGATTCGTACCCCAACTCAGTAAAAAAAAAAAAATCGCAAAGATTCGCAAGGCAGAATTTTGCCAAAACTCTGCCTTACGAATCCAAACTCTACCTTGCGAATTTTTTTAAAATTTTTGACTGAGCGGGGTTTCAAATCCGAAACCAAGGGATTTTTAGCGAAGGGAAAAAGTTGAAGACCACCCCCAGCGAAGGACAATCCTGCAAATTGCCCCTATAAGTTGGAACTAATTCTTGGGGAAATTACATAAATACAATTTTTCCAAAAGGTGTTTAAAAAAGTTACAATTACTTTCAAAAAAATTACACAATTTTTTTTCTAATTTTTTCTTAATTACATTTGTACAATTTTTTATTTTCACCCCCTAACTTTGCTTTAAAAATCAAACTCTCCCCTTAACTATGAAAAATAGACATTCTTCCCCCTCTATCTTAGGCAATGTCTATTTTACCCTTGGCATTTTCAATCCTCCATCTATGTAATACCTTTTTATATTATAAAAAATTTATTTATTTTAACCTAGGTATTTATACATTTTTATTTAAATTCATATTTTAAGTAGAATTATCCGTTTATGAATTTATTACAATATCAACTATTACTTTTTATGATTGATATTTTAATATTACATGCATTAAGTGGATACACACACACACAACCGTTTATTTTTTACATATATATATATATGTGTGTGTGTGTGTGTGCGCGCGCGCGCGCGACTCTGTGTGTGTGTCTGTATATGTATAGTTAAGTTTCACTTCTCTCTTATTCTCCATTGTCAATATATAAACGAGTTTTGGTTGTCATTAATAAAATATTTTAAATTATGAATTAAAATTCATTTGTGATATAAAAAGATAATCTTTTAGAAATTTGTTAGAGAATATACCTCTATTTTTATTAATTATTTTATATTACCTTCATTGAAATATATTTATAAAATTATTATTACATGTTATTTTTACTTGTATAAATAGATATCAGAGTTTTGATTATTAGTAAAAGAAAATTCTTATTCTTCTCATTTATTTAATTATAGAACGGCATTAAGTTATATACTCAACTAGTGTTTCTCACTTGAAAATAAAATATTCATTTTTTTAAAGAAAATTTGTTACATAGATTAACGAGATTAAAAAAATTATGATTTTAAAGAAGTAAAAGAAAAAAAGAAAAGTTGATAATGTAAGGGTAAAATATAAATTTTAAAAAGCCAATTAGAATAAAGGGGGAGAATGTCTATTTTTCATAGTTAAGGGGGGAGTTTGATTTTTAAATTAAAGTTGGGGGATGAAAATTTTATAACCCTTAAATATCTTTATGAATTATAAAAAATGCATCAAAATGGAAACTTGGCTTCCCTAAAATTATGATTATGTATGGATTACCACTAAAATATGATCTTAACTATTATTGACACCTCATCAAATAAAACTTGGCTTCCTTTCTGCCATCACATATTTATTATTCAATTTTTTTTCTCTCTTAGGAAATTTAACTCAATTAAATTTATATTTATATAAATTTAATATAATATACTGTATATACCTAATATATGCATACTGTATTGTCCTTCTTCAATATACCTAATATATGAATACAATAATGTATGTGATATATATATACATATAAAGTCTTAATTAAGTAAGTTTGGACCATATCAGAAGGCATGTGATCATGTGAAAACATAAGAGTCACCCCTATTTTGTAGTATATGTCAATGTAATAATGTGAAAAAATTACAAATATGGCTGAACGTGATCTATATGAAATGATCTTGAATTAAATTTTCCAAGCTACAAACTAAAATATAGATGGATTTAATAAAATATTATTTTAGAGTAGAATATGACTGGATTTAATATTTTATTCTCTCTGCATTTTCAATTTATGTGAGCATATTACTTATTTAGGGAATCTTGCGAGTATATTTTACCACGTTTCCTTACATTTTTTCTAAATTATTTGAATTATAAATTATCACGACTTATAATACTCTTTATGTAGTTTCTACATATATAAATTTTATTTTTACAAACTTGAAAAATCTATGTCAAAATTTAAGATCAAAATTATAAAGTTTGACTCTCATACTCCGAAAAAGTTCATACAAATTGAAACGGAGGAGTATTAGTTTTCCTTCTAAATTTTGTTACTACGCCAAAAGGAGAGAACTCTTATTTTACCTTTTGGTAATGCACTTTTTATTATACCTACCGCTAGATGAAAATGTGAAGTTTTGTGTTACTTCAACACCACATTCAAGAAGGAAAAGAGAGAGAGAGAGAGAGAAACTTTAGCAGAGAAAATTTCAAGTAATCTTTCAAAAAATTTAATCAAACATCATGGGCCATGGAACTTTTGGGATGTATTAGACATTGAAAGTTACGTTCTCCCTTACATGTGATAGTTTCATTCCTTGGCCTATAGTTTCATTCCTTGGCCTCTTCAAATTTGAATTAGACAAGTAGAAAGTGCTATTTCTTGCTTCGCAGATTAATTTTGACCGAATACGACAATTGTTGCTCTTTTGCTAACATACCACTTACAAATTGTAAGGGTTAACTCGATCTGCACCATCATGAGATATTCAGTAGCTTCATTGCAGGTGTCACTTCGAGCTTGACACTACAGGTGGCAGCGGCAGAGTGATGGCTGTCGGAAAGTATTATTGATATCTCAAAAAAAATTGTTATTTTCTAACGTACTTTGAAGTAGTAACGACTCCTTCCTTCCAGTATTGACCAGTACTATTATTCAATGACATTTGTATAGCTTTGGATACAATTTGTGCAAAAAGTATATGGCCGTTGATGATAGCAATGATTGGCTTTGGCAGTTTCAGATTATTGCTTTGACTTGTATCTTATTCTTTATTGTCACTTAATTCTTAGACCCTTATTTGCATTTATAGTAAACCTTTTACTAGCAATTAATCCTTCTTTAAAACCATAACAATACGTCGCGACAAACCTTAAAACCTTGAATTCCATTTTGGTGAGTTCTCCACCTACATATATATTGTCTCAAACCTTTTCCGTTGGGAGTGAAAAAGATATCACGAGAAATTCTCCTTGCTACATTTTATGCTGGGTTTTATATTTAAGATAAATCTTTGTTAGATTAAGAACACTTCTCATTTGTATTAGAAGATTATTAATCACAAGGGGATATTTATACTATAGGGTGAAATATCATGGGGCGATGTCTTAATTGCCTTAATCGACACGCCTCAAGGTTCAATTCTTTAACGAAAGTTAAGCTGATCAAGTATTTTCCGACAAGGTTCGTGATCGATCAAGTATTTTCCGTAAGATTTTCAACAACTGCAACGGTGTCAGAAACCTTGGCTGAAAGAATGTTGTCCATGACAGCTGAACATATATATGAAATTGTCCCGTGCAAATATATAGCATTGAAATAAAAAATAAAAAAATTCCATACTTTCCCTTTGTATTAAGTAGATCCTAATCAATGTGCTCTCTTTTTTACCATCTCTCCAGAATAAAACACTGCCTATCGAACATATCAAGCGACAATTTGCTGATAAATTATTCAGCCTTCAGCTGCAAAAGTCGCTATTCAGAATGCCATAAGAAATGGGTGGCACACTGGTGGTATTATCTTGCACTAAAAAAAAAAAATCATATTATTATTTTTTATATAAATAAAAGATGATTTCAACATGGTTGCTTGAGTGGTAATAAAAGTAAAGTTGAGGGCATTCATACTTTTGACATCATATTACTAACGTGTACTTCAACCCTAGAAATCAACCGCCAGCCCATCAATTCTTTCACTTTCCCTTTCCCTTTTCCCATTGCTCTAAAACGTGCTAGATCATCCTTAATGTTCATCATTTTCTTTAGAGGTTTCATTGCCTTCTATCTTTCTCTGTTAATGGGTCTTCTCCATTGCGTGTTGCTCTGTTCAAGCCAACATCTTGTAACACCTCGTGCATTCGGGCTAAGATTTGACTCGTAAGACGAGGGTATAATGAACCCAATTTGAATAGTGTATAAATGGTGTTTGAAACCCAATCAAGACATGAGAAGAGTCCTTGGGCAAAGAAAAGTCGGAAGCTACCGTACGGAGCGTGTTTTCAAGTGAGTTTGCACCATATCTCAATTAAAATGAGTATACAGAAAAATCTGTAAGGAATTTGAGAAAATTTCCTTCTTGAAAGTTGTAGATCTTTAAAATAACTTTCCAACGGTATATTATGGAGGTCAAACAGACATCTTTACAAAAGGTTATGCCCGTTTAACTAAAATATTGTTCTGCCGATTTACGGTGAAATTTACGGGCCGTAGATTTGGGTCGTAAAACTGGTCCAGAAAGCCTAAATCACTGTAATTGATTTACGGTGGGATCTAAGATCCGTAAAACTTTTACAGGCCGTAAAATGGGGCGTAAAACAGGTCCGACAACAGTTTTAAAATTTCGTTTTAAGGCTTTTTCACTTCATTCTTTACATCCCTAAGCCCTAGAACGACCTCCTACCCTCTTTCATCATCAAGAACACTAAGGTAAGCCTACTCTAATCATTCCAAGTCAATTCTAATATATATCCTTATAATCTAAACAAAAAATCATCATCCTAACCTAGGGTTTTCGAGAAAACCCATCTCAAGGTTCAAGAATTCAAGATTTTAGAAATCTTCTTCAAAGTTCAAGTCTTTAATTCAAGTTTTGGAGCATTACAAGGTATGTAGGTTTCTATCCACGTGTAAGAACATCTTTGTTCTTCCTCACGCCACGTTCTTCCATGATCATACAAGTTACACCAAAACTAGGGTTTTAGCCATGTTCATGATAACCCTAAGTACATGTACCATGATATACTATAATTGTATGATTACTTCGTTATTGTATTCTTAATAGTCCCTTTTGGTTATTGAGAATCTGTCCGTAATCCATGAAAACCCATACTTTGCATTCCATGGGTTCCTACATGCAAGTTATTAAATGTAATGCTTATTTTCATGAATATCCTACATGTCTACAAGTTTTCATGAAATTTTATTATATTATTATATTCATGCTATGATACAAGATACTCATGTTTAATACAAGTCATGTTTTATGAAATTCATAGGCTTCTTAGCTAACTATATCATGTTCATATTTTTGGGAGTTGCACAGATTACCGAGATGGCTCGGACGACTCGAAACTACGTTTGCCACCGTAGGATAAGGATCGCTCGGCCCCGCCAGGACCATACCTTTATATTTTTCCCCGAGGGATTTGGATCCATTCATCATGTTCATGTCTTGTACCACGGCAAGGTACAAGATGGCTTAGCCGATCGGGCGAGAGATCAGACGCTACGTACTAATGTGGAGGTTACATATCGGTTATATTAATGCTCTCCCAACTTAAAATATTTTTACTCATGTTATATATGTATTTATGTTCATGTCAGATACTCATGTTCATGACCAAGTTTCAGTTTCAGTTTCAACCCTTATCATGTTATTTCATGTCGTTATTTATTGGGCCGCTTTACATACTTTCAAGTCACATTCAACGTGTCGATTTGGCGTCCCTTTATTGCTTGGGGGCTTGCATTTCACGATGCGATATCGATTTACGGACGATGCATTCGCTCGGTAGACAAAGCATTCGTATTAGCTTATTGGTGCGAGCCCCATCTCATTCGGGGTTTAGTCAACTCTTTATTTTATGATTAGCTATGCATCTAAGGTATGTTGGGGCCTTGTCCCCCGCGAGTTTGTTTTCCATGTTCGGACTTATGTTAGAGGTTTCATGAACTAGGACAAATCGGTTATGTCATGTCACACTTTCAGAGTTGTATAGCCATTTTGGCTCATTCATGTTATTTCCGCACTCATGTTTAAACAAGTATTTTGATTAAGTATTATGACTTATTGCATTTTATAAAGGCTCATCATGCATTCACGTTATATTCCGCTCATGTTATGCCTTATGATGATTGAAGCCATGCGGTTCGCTCGGTCACGTACGCAATAAGGCACCGAAGTCGTGTTTCGCCAGCGCCATAGTTCGGGGCGTGACACATCTTCTCTCTAATTTATTCTGTGTAACATTTTATCACTATGTTCGGAATCATGATTTATCTCTTACAAAACTATGCTAATCATTCATTTACCATATTGTTATATCTTCTAAGTTAGATTTTTCGACGTGGATGTTTTAAGTCAATAAAATTGGAACTCATTAGCTCACATAGTCTTACTTGCGTGTGGTAGCTTTGTCTCTTTTCATGTTTGCTCTATCCATTTTGTCGATTCGAAGTAGCTTGAGATTTCGTTCTTTTGCTATTTTCCCCTCTGTTTGATATCCATTTCTTTCCCTTTTTTTTCTTAGCCTCTCCTTCCTTCATCGTTGAATCTGTCGATTCCTTTGATTTTTTTAACCTTCTTATTTGTCAGAGAAACCTAGAAATTGATATATATGTTAGGTTTCTCCAAAAGTCAGAATTATCAAGTTAGATTTCTAGAACTCAGAAATCTGAAACAAGAAATTGGGTTTTTGCTCTATTCAAGGTAATCACTCACTTCAAAATAGTTCGTTTTAGATTGAACCTGTGATTTAAAAATGAAAAATGAGTATTTCATGCTCCGATTTGGTAATCTGCTACATTAACAGCAGATTTTTATTTTTTGATAATATTAACTGTAGATTTTAAATGTGCAAATCTTGCTGTCCAGGAAAGCTATATGTTGCATATAAGAGTTCCTGAAAGCATTAATTATTTATCTAGAAGGGACGGAGTGAGAAATTGGTTGGTTTTGTTCACTTATGCGAAGTATTCATGGGTTAGTTTTGTTTGGTATGATTCAAAGAGCAGTAAAGGTGATATAGTTTTCTCCTCTGCTTTTACCTCCATTCCTACCACCCTCTCCTTTTCACGCCAAGTCGATATAGTGAGTAATTTGACTTGAACCGTTTCACAGCAAAATTCATATACATATACATTCATATTATATATGTGCGTCTATGTAGCTTCATTCTCTATTATCTTTGAGTTTTCTTAGTTCTATTTCCTTATATGTCCTTCACTAGGGTGGAAACCTCAAATTTATCCACGGAGCCCTCTGGAGGTAGAGTTGAGGCTGCTTGACGCTCTTCTCCTTTCGAGTGAATTGCTTCAATTCGGATGCCTTTGTTCAATTCTAGTGATTGTTTCATTAGAAATCTTACAACTAAAACCTCTCTATCTGAGTAGTGAAAAATTCTCCACTAATTATCTGCTTAGCACTAAGAAACCCCTCTAACTAACTAACCACCGCTAATTTAAATTAGTTAAGTACAGGATGTAACTATATACAAGAACTACTAACTGCCTAATCAGTTGATCCACTAGCTTCAAGCCTTCAACAGGACTGTAGGTTTGTGACATTGGTGGCAAGGAGTCAATGGTTGAAGCCATTACCAACTTGAAGTTAGCTTCGGAGAATAGGGACTGCTTAATCATCAGTGGAAAAATTTCGCTCTATCTCTATTTTTGAAAGTATATACTCCGATTTAGCACATACTTTGTGTGTAAACACCCGATTTAGCCCATATTTGTGTATAAACACTTTTATACATTATTATACGCTTTATACAAGATTGATACATTAAAGTGCCCCGAGATACTTCTTCAAATCCAATTCGTTTTTAAGTTGTCTTAGTTCTATTTCCTTTCTTTAAGCAGATTGTAGATTAGTATTTTGCAAGCATCAAATTTCAAAGTTGCTAAACGTCCCTTCCAGCATGTGATGCTTTAGTTTTCAACTCTGATACCTACAACTTATGGCAGGGCTACCTTGTTATCTAGAATCACTGCCTTTTGAGCAAACCATATTCATAGTAGCTCTTTTATGATATTTAGTTTGTTTAATCTTAATGTCGTTATGTTTGTTAGACACTTGCGTAGCTTGGTGAAAATTTTGACTGTTACTGTAGATAGAGCAACGCTGCACAACCGCATTCGTGTTGATAAAATAAAATAGTTGGCTTCCAATCGTGGCATAATATTATATATGTGATCATTCACTCATCACGACTATTAGGGCAGTGGCTATATCTTTATTATTATTATTACTTATTTTTTTGTAATGTGTCTCAAGGTACCCATTAGAGTTATTAGAGGATCGTTTGCCACTCTTGCCATGAGGACGAACATCAATCACACGTGCAAAGGCGCCATGAGAATGGAGACATTTTAAACACCATATATGTTTCACAATGATGCAGTATTATAGCTGGATTTGCACTATATCCTCTGTATGTTACAACTTGCGATGATTTCATACTTGTGCTGTTGAGAGGTTGTATCTAAATTGTCAAAAAGTTCACAAGGGTGCAGTAGAACAGGGATACAGTTTGTAATAAGAGTCCGCCCTTTTGTAACATTTGAATAGGCGCAAGTATTTACCACTATAGAAAACTAAACATGCCATGTAATATTTATGTCTAATGTTGAAGTTGTGTTCTTAGCTGAGGTCCTGGATAGCTTAATGATTCCTTCGGACAGTTGTCTGTAACAATGATATTGTGTTGGGCTCGTGCTGGCACGGGCCATACCCACTAGTTTTTATTAGAATGCTCGACGTCTGTGCTTCCCGGCGAAGGAAGTAAGAAACAAAAATTGGCACCACCCACTCCGATGAAAAACCAGTAAATGTTAGAAACACGAAATAAGCATTCCAATTATTTGAATAACATATTCTATAATCTGCTTATTCTCTTGCAATACATTTTTTATTTGCATGGGTAGCAGAAAACAACGCTTGAGCGCAGTGAAGCTCAATCATATGGCGCATGGGTAGAGCCACCTTAGGCAAAGGGTGGACAGGTGCACACCTTTTCCCGGAAAATTATGTGGTTTAGATAGGTTAAATGTTAATTATTATGAGTATATCTCTAATTTTCCACACCTTTAACACAAGTGAGAAGAAAATTTACCTTTGACTTTTCTTCGCTTAAATTTACTCTCCGCCATGAGACTGACCTGTCACGTATAGTTGGATTTTAATAGCCATACCAATCTCATATAATTGACCGCCTCAACAAAGTATCTCTTTTTGTGTAAATGAGTCTGCATAGTGTGTCTCTACGCCTACGGTGTGGCATATACAACTGGACCTCCACAGCCCGCAGCAATCGTAGATATCGGCCGCCTCAACAAACCATTTAAATTTTTGGTGTAAACACATGTGAATAGTGTGCCTTTATTTATATAAAAAGTCAATGTGGTCACTACTTTGCATGTTGAACATATTTGTTTCAGTGAAGAATGATCTCCAGAATATTTTACCTTCAGCTTCCACTGTCTAAATATTTCTATCGTGATACAAACTAAATATCATATACATATGTGTTATTTAAAAGGCTTAATATTAAATATATTTTACCATCTTTACTTTGGATCAAATGTGTTCATATTTCAAAATTCACATTATTCTCAATGACTCTACTGGAAACATCCAAATTTCTCAACAATAACATAAATACAGACTAAATCATGCACGGACAGCTGCCCATTATATATGTGTGTGTATATGTATGTATGTTTACGGAAATCCTTTAATATACTTATGTTTGGTATTTTTCCTATCAGGATCCTAGTTTTTTTATTTTTATTTTTATAAAGGACCTCGTCGTCTTCCTTATTTTTTGTTGGTCTTTAATTTTTGTCCCTCAAGACAAATAACTTTTTTGCTGGACATAAATATAGATTTTCACATTATAATAAGCCACAAGTTATGCTCGCGCTCTTAAAGAACTTATGACACGCTAGGCATAAGTTCGATTGCTAGAGACAAAAATTAAAGACCAACTCATTTGAAGGACAAAAATTGAAGACCAACCAATTTGAAGGTTAAACCGCGCAATTTCTTCTGGAAGAGGAGAGAGATAGTTGGGCTAAATGTTTTGGGGTCTGTTGGGCTCAATTTTTTTCATCTATTTTATTTGTTGGGTAACTTACATAATAGCTGCTCTTTATAGGGGTCTAACATGATACAACTATAGTTTCGGTTATTACATTTCGTAGCTAGTATTCACTGTCACGACCCAACTAGGGGCCGCGACGGGTACCCGATACTCGTACCGAGCACCCCTTGTTTTACGTCTTATTCTTTTTACTAAGTGGGCCGTATGAACACCAACATTTTTTTTCTTAACAATATCGATAATCGCATGCTTATAAACGAGTAGTAGTAATCAATCTTTGACGATGTTGCCCACGGCGACAAGGACAACTAGGCTATGAAACATCCGATCGTACATATCCGTCTACGAGCCTCTAAACAAAATACATGTAATTACAAGTAGCTGACTTTCGTGTCCAAATATATATACACAAAAGTAGTACCCAAAACGAAGCTCGAACAACCGGAGCGCCTTTCGATATCGCCGAAAGAGCTCCTAGGAGTCGAACCCCGTCAACTTTGTCTACACCGCGTGGTACGAGACGCAGCCCCTAAAGAAAAGTGGGTCGACGAGTAGTGTAGAGTATGTAAGCCATGAAAAATAATACAATGAAGCATGTAACATATGAACAACAACATGTGAGACCATAGATCATACAACGAGACAAAAGGATAACCGTACTGTAAGTGCCTCGGGCGGATGTCATGCTTTGCTTATTATATAATTTTTCAAAACATTTCTTGTCATATACATATGAAAATAGAACATGTCATAGAGCCGAAATACGTCGGCTCGCCCACATATGTCCGCGTCGCCCGGCATCCCGCGTCCGGATGGAATTATGCCACCCGACCGAGTGGCAAATGCGTCTATAGCGCAACATGTGTCCCTTTCCCACATTTCCCCATTTTCATATACATATCATATACATGTCATATACATATCATATAGCGAAGTATTTACGAGAACCCAAAGAAAGTCATGTGTCCATCGGAGTGACGTAAGGTCGGTAGCCCCCGATTACCTTATGGAATAACCACGGTCGCTTCGTCCACTGAAGGAACAATCATTATGAGGCGAGACCATCAATGAATAGCAACACCACGAGAAAACATAAAATAAGATTATAAAGTTTCTATGAAAGAAGTAATGGAAACCAATGCGCACATACATCGAGACTCGGGTAACGACATAAAAAAAACATGGTCATCATGTCCCATTGGGTCACCCACGCCGATTTCAAGGCATTCCGATTTCATTTTCAAAGGTTACGGACGTTTGAACTTTACTTTACCTTAAAGCGTAAATTATGGATTCAATTCTACTGAATGAAAAAGGAATAAATTCAAGTGTCGTTTCCGAGGAGTAGGACTTTTCCGAGGTTCGATTTCGACCTATAATAACAGGACATGCCAAGAGGAGAGGTGGCCTTTACATACCTTTTCCGCTTTGCACACGTCTCCAAATTCAAGCTTCAAATTCGCCAAAATCTACAATTTGGTCACAATTACCAAATGTTAATTTGTAAGGCTTTTTAAGAATCCAAATCTTGAATCAACATTTGTCTACGAAATTTCGGCGCAAAGATTTCGTAATGCGCCCCATCCCGAGAATCTAACTCGCAAATTTTTAATCAACAACAATCCGGGGGAATTCAACCCGGCCAAACCAACAACAACACTAACGATTATTCTAGCAACACTATTCAATTCAATTCAATTCAATATAATTCAATACAATTGAATTCACATGATATTCCAACAACTCCATCAACATGATATTCCAACAACTCCATCAACATACTACTTACTCATAACCTTCTAATTTTTATGAAACAACAACAACATATTTCCTTCTTTCAAATTCAATCACAACAACCCAATTTTCACTCCTCCAAACCATTAAATCCTTATTCTTACTTCATAGAACCTACCATAACAACAATTGCCATTCTAATTAAAATCAATTCACCACACCCTACCACTACCTACCATTCGGCCAACACCCCATATGCATGTTTTTCATGGATTTCCATATTTTCCATACATTACAACAACCAACACACAACACAACACAACATAACACACACAACACACACACACACGATTGCCCTTATAGGTACGCCACACACACACACACACACTTCCATCACATGAATTTCATCCATTTTCATGCACACAACATACTCAAACATCCATAACACACAAGAAAAGAATTAAACCTTACCTTTTTCCTCACTTCTTCACTTGACTCAAGTTGGCAACTTGTATGAATATGAGTTCTTCTTGTTCCACAAATCACTTCACCTTACTAAGAACCCTTCAAGGGATTGTTTGGCTAAAAGAAACAAGTTGAAACTCTCTCTCTTCTCTTTCTTTTTTTTTCTCCTCGGTTTTTTTTTTTCTTCAAGGCCGAACGGCCATGTTTTTTTTCTCTTCTTTCTTGCTTTCAAAGCTCTTGAAAACTCTAGAGAAATAAGATGAATAAATCATCTTTCCCCATATATATATACTTAGTCCCTTCCAATAATAATTAAACATATGCTTTTTACTTTGGCTTGATTTCATTTGGCCAAGTTTTGGGAGTGGGGTCCACGGCCAAGTGGCCCCTTTTCTTGAAATTTCTAGCAAATTTCCTTTAATTCATGAAAATCATTTCCCTTAGTTCCAAATTTGCCCCTAGCCTTTCTCCATAATTCCATGAGCCATTATACGACATTCCCTTTTTACCCCTGGCCTTTCGTAATATTCCCACTTTAAGATTTTCCATAAGCAACTTGTGTCTTAAACTAGGCCAAAGTGTGGCTTGCCATCGACTTGTGTCACTTGCCTTGACTTACCCGAGGGCACAAAATACGGAATGTAGCATTCACCAGCTATGTTGTTAATTTTGTTGTATTTAAATACATGAGTATATTATGTATCCTTCTGTTTTGATTGTATTTGCCTATTTTCGAGCTCCGATCCATAGAAGGTCACCGCCGTTGCGGACGTTCGACAACGATCGATTCAAATCGGTTGAATGTATTCGATCAGTATTTGAATGTATTCGAGTTCGAAATAAAACGACCATCGGCGACCATAATGAAAGATCTCAGATCCGAAATACAGCCACCAACAACGTATTCAACTATCTTTTGACTGTATTTGAATGTGTTCGAGCTCAGATTTGAAAAATGCACTCAGATCCAAAATAGAGGTGATGAAGGCCGGTGATACACTAAATTGATCCAAAACTGAGAAATACAAGATGCACTAAATTTAAAATACAAGATATTAAATTTGAAATACACTATATTTGTTGTTTGGCTATCAAGATACACTAAATTTATCCGAAATCGAGAAATACACTCGGAAAACACAAGATACACTAAATTTCATAATAAAGCCGGAGAGAAACAAAATACAGATCCAAAACCAAAAATCGCTAGAGGTGATGACGACAACAACCATATCCAAAATGGAGGTGATGATGGCCAGATCTGAAATCGCAGGAGGTGATAACGATGACGATGGAGAATTCCAGGGGGAAGACTTCTTCTCGCCGGAGAAGAAGGAGTGAGAGAGGGGCGAGGGAGAAGAGAGAGAGGGAGAAGAGACAAAGGTAACGGAGAAGAGAGAGGGAGAGATGGGGAATTGAAATACACAACATAGCTACAAGCGATGTGTGTGTTTTAGCAATAGTATGGTAATATATTTAAAGTTTGATTGTTATACTTAAATACCTCTTATATGTTAGCTATAGCACGTAAAAATTCCCTCTTTGTTTTCCAAAATGAGTCATTTAAAATGAAAGAACATGGAATTGTACTGGATTGTTTCATTTGATTTGACCACCCTCAACCGCTAGCCATCGTTGTTACTTGTATCAAGCATGTTCAAGCTTAGGTAAATATAAATATATTGTGTTATTCGACTTATATATACTGTATAGTCTTTGAATTTCATGTATATATATGTGTGTGTGTTGGGGGGGGGGGGGGACCCTTTTAATACATTATGTTTGGTATATATCTCTACCCGGGATCTAGTTTTTTCTAATAAAGTAATTTGTCAAATTTCCTTAATAATTACTATATGAATCTTCGGACATTAATTTCTAAAGTGGAAGAAAATAACCATATTTTTTTTCTCTCTCTTTTTTTTTTTTTTTAAATAAAGTCCAATTTGCGAGCCTAGGGCTAATTTTATAAATTTTTCAAAAAGCAAGAAAATAAAGTCTTTACAATTGTAGCTAATAAAAAACGAAATAAACTAATGACCAACTTAAGACTTATATGATGTCCTAAGTTTGTAA
>NW_026727382.1:0-32704 GCF_029784015.1 Lycium ferocissimum
TCCGGATGTCTAGTATTCCAGTAGAGGCTCGTAGATGCGCAGTGTGGGTAGTCTGGTCCCATGGCTTTTATGTATATGCATGTATATATTATTTTTGATAGCCGAAGGACTTATGTTTATAAAAGCAAATGTATTTCAGAAAATTTCAGTTTTACATGATTATGAGCATATAGTATGAATAATAGCAGATAAGCAGGTAAGTGAGTGGTGTTCGGTGGTTAGCCCCAGATACCCGTCGCGGCCCGTAGCTCGGGTCGTGACACGCAACATATCTTCCAGCATCTGAATAGTGCGCTCGGCCTGTCCGTCGGACTGAGGATGAAATGTTGTACTAAGACTCACCTGAGTCCCCAATCCCTCCTGGAACGACCTCCAGAAGTTAGCCGTAAACTGGGCACCTCTGTCGGTTATAATAGATACAGGAACTCCGTGAAGTCTTACTATCTCTTTGATATACAATCTGGCATAATCCTCAGCCGAATACGTAGTCCTAACCGAAAGAAAATGGGCTGATTTCGTCAACCTGTCAACAATAACCCAAATAGAATCATACCTGCGTGGTGTACGCGGTAAACCTATGATGAAATCCATATTAATCATCTCCCACTTCCAGGCTGGAATTTGCATCTTCTGTAATAACCCGTCGGGCTTCTGATGCTCAATCTTAACTTGCTCACAATTTGGACCGGCCGACAAATTCTCGCAATGTCTCTTTTCATGCCGTCCCACCAATATAAACCTTTAAGATCATGATACATCTTAGTGGAGTCGGGATGAATAGAATACGAGCATTATGCGCTTCACCCATAATTTGCCGCCGCGGTCCAACGTCGGTACACATACTACGCCTTCATATAATAATACCCCGTCCGGAGAAATTTTGAACTCGAGTCTTTTCTTTATTAAGAGCCACGTCTCTATCTTGAACCGAGAATGGGATCTTGACCGGCGCTCGTTTTACTTCTTCCATAATGGATGATTCGGCAATTTCTCGAATTAAAACCCGTATTTCCGTAAGTCTGTCGTTATATCGGCGTTTTTGCGTAATTGGGAAAAAATTGGAAGTGACCTCGCTTGTAAGAAAATAAGGTCATAGTTGATTATATTTAACACATGAGTTGTTTATGGAAGAATATTAGCGTGGAAGTGTTAAAGAAGGCCAGGGGTAAAATTTGGAATTTCGGAAATTAGTTTCGGGAATTGCAAAATATAATTCATGAAGAATTGGGCTCAAGAAACAAAAAGGAAAATCAAGCCCAAAAGAGATGGGGTGGCCGGCCAACAAGGCCCAAGCCCATGGACCTAATTAATTTCCATGTGACAATTATAATATAAGGGGCATTAAGTAGTCTTGAAGCTTGTAGAAAATTCAAGAAAAGAAGTCAAGGAGAAAACAAGAACATTAAGAGCTAAGGGTTCAAGGCATTCGGCCAAGACCCAAATTTTTGCCCCCTTGAAACCTTGATTCCAAAATTATTTTCTTGCTATATTCCTACTAATTCAAGGTCCCTCTACAACGTGGTGCAATTATTTCGGAAGATAAGTCGTTGGTTTTCTCGATTCAACACTTTGGTGGATTGAAGAAACTTGGAGAAAAAGGTAAGGATTCACCCCTTTTTATTATGTTATGAAGATTGGTTTGTGTTGTAATATATGGAAATGAATAGAATTCATAGAAATATGGAAGTTGCATGGCAAAGGTGTATGTGTGCATATGGCCGAATGCATGGGATATGGTGTAGTTAGAATAAGTTGAATTTTATGTTATGTTTTGATTGTGGTGATTGTGGGAATTGTATTGGAAATGAAAGTAGAACGAAATGGATTGAAGTTGGAAATTCCATGTTGGCCGTGGGATTAGGTGTAAGGTAATGGAAATGGTTTAATGTTGTTTAATATGGTGAATGTGTTGTTGTGATCCTTGCATTGTAAATATAGGAAAAATGATGAAAGTTTGCATGGGAATAGAAGGTGGGAATTTATGTCATTTTATTATGATTTTATGACATTATGGAACTAAGTTGTTAAGGTGTGGATTCGGGTTGTTAGTGATGAAATAGTAAGTAGAAAATGTATTGGGATGGTTTGGTTTTGTATATGAGAATTTGGATGGAATATGGAAATTGATGAAATTGTTGAATATTGAATATATAACTTGGAATGCTTTTAGTTATGTTTGAATGATCTCAATTTAGTGAATAAATATGTAAGCGTTGATATTCGGTTGAATGTGTGCAATTGGATTGAAAGTTGACATACTATGTAGTGAGGAAGACTACTTATGTTGGAATGCGTTTTGGATTGGTTGTTTATATTGTTGTTAGTATGATTATTGTTATTTTGGCCGAGTTTCATTCTCGGGTTATTGTTGTTGACAATTGAGCCGAGTTAAATGCTCGGGGTGTCATACTTATAGGGGAGATGCTGCCGAAATTTCGGTAGCCAAATACTAAACCCAAGTTGGAATTTTCAAGCTTCATGAATAGTAACTGGTCAATATGACCATTTGCAGATTTTTGGCGAAACGAGATCGAAGTTTCGACGAGCTTAACAAGCGAGAAAGGTATGTAAAGCTAACCCTATTCTTTCTTTGGCACGTCCTAGATGTACTAGGTTTGAATTCGGACCTCGGGGACAACTCGACTCTTCGGAATCCGCATTCAAAAATTTGCCCTTTTCTTGCAGTAGAATTGAATTAGTTAGTTTGAAAATGACTAGAAAGTGACCTAAATTCCCCCAACCTCGGTAAATAAAACCCGGATACCTTAAAACCCCCGTAAATGATATTATGACGTTGAACATATGTAATTTGCATCCGCCACCTCAATTGACCGAGGTGGGCCCACTATTTCTGATTTTACCCTTTTGTGTCTATGACTTGTCTTCGAGCGGCTTTAAAAAGAAAACGTTTTAACTACTCCTCTATTTATTACTTAAAAACTATTTTGAATATTCCGCTAAGTTCTGAGATGTGTTCTGATCTGTATCACGAATCCGAACGTTCTGTTCCGACATAACCCTCCGTGATGTCCGCAAGGTACGTACTATGACTCCGTACGATTTCATTGATTTGATTTGCCATTTGATCTGCCTCATCGAGTCTCTGGATATATATATGTTATTTTTATTGCATTAGTTTCTCACTACTCCACTCGTGGATGCCTCAATGTTTCCCACACCGAGCCGGGCCGGGGATATGTTCTCAAGCGTACTTCTCTCGCATTGTTCGCCGCGCTCCGGTGTGAGGGGGCGGTATTACACGTACATGGGTTACGGTGTATGATGTGCCATGTACGTATATTCGATATCCGATTCTGTGATGTGATGTGGCCACTTGGTATGTTATGATTTGTGTCGGAGATACTCCCTACTCTGAAGTATGATGTGTTTTGGCGCGGGACCGAAGGGAGCGCCTCTGTTCTGTTCACCGAGTCCCATAGCGGGGCCGGCCTTGGCATATGTTTTCTGCATGCATTACGTATGATTTCGGTACGCATTTTTGATTAGCTATGCATCTCGTTCGTTTTCCGCACATTCTGTTCGATTTCGGTTTTGTTTATTACATTCTCTCGCTTTACATATTCGGACATTTTCCGTACTGACCCCCTTCCTTTGGGGGCTGCGTTTCGTGCCACGCAGGTACAGACGTTTGATTTGCCGATTTGGCCGCCTAGGTTGTCTGCTCAGCTGGTTGAAGTGCTCCTTTGTCCGGAGCCTATATTTTGGGGTAAAAAAGTTTTCTGTTGCATATGTACGCATTTATTCTGGGTACGGCGGGGCCCTGTCCCGTCCTATGATTATGTTTTGTTCTGTAGAGGTCTGTAGACATGTGGTGTGGGTTCTGTATATGTTTCGTGAGATTTGCGTACGTTTAGAGTTTATCTATGTTTTGTGACGGCCTTATCGGCCTTCGTGCGTCATATTCACTCGACATCATTAAATTGTCATTCTGCTTACTTGTAATATTTTGCTGATTTAGGTTAAGGTACGTATGAGTGTCCAACTAGGGCACGTGTCGCGGCCTACGGAGTTGGGTCGTGACATCTGCCAAACGGACTCCAAGGCTGGCTAACTGATGAATCTCGCGAACCAATTCCTTCTTATCTGGCTGTACATCCGTCAAACTACCCATGGACTTACGGCTAAGTGCATCAGCTACGACGTTGGCTTTTCCCGGATGATACAGAATATCAACATCATAGTCTTTCAGCAACTCGAGCCATCTTCGTTGCCGCAGATTCAGCTCCTTTTGCTTAAAAATATATTGGAGGCTTTTATGGTCCGTGTAAATTTCAACATGAACCGCATATATATAATGCCGCCATATTTTCAAGGCATGAATTACCGCGGCTAATTCCAAGTCGTGAGTGGGATAATTTCTCTCGTGCGGTCTGAGTTGCCGGGAAGCATAGGCTATGACTCGACCGTGCGCATCAAAACACAACCTATCCCGGTACCGAGAGGCATCACGGTAAACAACATACCCGTCTCGATCCTTGGGAAGAGCTAAGGCGGGGCCGTGATTAATTTCTCCTTCAGCATCTGAAAGCTGCGCTCACAGGCATCAGTCCACTGAAATTTTGCTGCTTTCTGAGTTAGCTTCGTTAGTGGTGCCACAATAGAAGCAAAATTCTCCACAAATCTTCTGTAATATCCGGCTAACTCCAGAAAATTGCGTACCTCTGTCGGTGTGATAGGCCTGGGTCAATTCTGTACAGCTTCAATCTTCTGTGTATCGACTCGAATACCATCTGCTCCGACGATATGCCCCAAGAATGCCACTGTGGTCAACCAGAATTCACATTTAGAGAATTTAGAATATAATTTCTGCTGCCGAAGTGTGCCTAGGACTGTTCTTAAGTGATCTGAATGCTCCTCTGCTGATCGTGAATAAACCAAAATATCGTCAATAAACACAATCACGAACATATCAAGGAATGGCCGGAATACCCGATTCATTAAATCCATAAATACCGCGGGAGCATTTGTTAGCCCAAAAGACATCACTCTGAATTCATAATGCCCGTACCGGGTCCTGAAAGCAGTCTTCGGAATATCTGCCTCTCGTACCCGTACCTGATGGTAGCCTGAACGCAGATCTATCTTTGAAAAATATTTGGCACCCTGCAACTGATCAAATAAATCATCAATCCGGGGAAGGGGATATTTATTCTTAATAGTCACCTTATTCAGTCGCCTGTAGTCGATACACATTCGCAGCGAACCATCTTTCTTCCTTACAAATAATATCGGCGCTCCCCGGGCGATGTGCGGGTACGATAAAGCCTTTGTCCAATAGATCTTTTAGTTGCTCCTTCAATTCTTTCAATTCGCCGGTGCCATTTACGTACGGAGGAATAGATATGGGCTGCGTGTCTGGCAACAAATCTATTGTAAATTCTATCTCCCGTTCAGGGGGGAGACCTGGAAGTTCATCTGGGAATACATCGGGGAATTCATTGACGACCGGGACTGCCTGGAGAGTGGGCGTCTCTGCTTTAGTATCATGCACACGGACCAAATGATAGATATAGCCTTTCTGGATCATCTTCCTGGCCCTAAGGTACGAAATGAACTTACCCTTCGGCGATTTTGTATTGCACCATTCTATTCTATGTTTTCCCAGAGCGGAAAACGGAAACAAACTACCTTTTTCTGGCAGTCAACATTAGCATAACAGGAAGCTAACCAGTCCATACCCATAATAACATCAAATTCGGTCATATCTAATTCTACCAGATCAGCTTTGGTGCAATGATCACATATAGTCACAGAACAATCTTTATATACCTGCCTCGCTATAATAAAATCCCCAACCGGTGTAGCTACTTCAAATGGCTCGATAGGTTCGGGAATTATTCCAATTTTATTAGCGACGAGCGGGGAGATATATGATAAAGTAGAACCAGGATCAATTAAGGCATACACAGATCGAGAGAAAACCAGCAATGTACCTGTGACAACATTCGGCGAAGCCTCCTGGTCCTGACGGGTAGCCAATGCATATATGCGGTTCGAAGGACCGCTAGAATCTGAAGCCCCGCCACGGCCTCGACCGCGGCCCGCCGGTGGCGGCGCACCTCGTCCCGCAGGACGTGTAGCTGAAGGAGTAGAGGATGAACCAGCGGCTGATCCCGTCGGCTGAACTGTACTACCAGAACCACTCGCCACCGGACAATCACGCATAACATGGCCCTGACGGCCACAAAAAAAAAACAAGCTCCGGTGGCTCGGTAGCACTCCCCTGGGTGTGATCTCCCACAATAAGAACAACGGGGCCTGGGTGGTCTGGACTGGCTGGAACCTCCGGTCATCTGCGAACCCTGCACTCTGGAACTCTGGCCGGCTCCAGATGGTCCTGCACCATCAAATCGCCTACCGGTGGACTGTGTACCCCGGCCTGACGGAGGAGGATATCTGTCTGACCGCTGTGACTGGGGCTGCCCGCCTCTAAAATCTCCAGAATATCCCGCAGATCTGGCCCTCTTGGGCGGCCTCCTGTCACGATCTCTGCTGGACTGATCTGCTCGATGCCGGTCCTCCATCCCCTGGGCGTAAGCCTGTAACCGGGCGATGTCCATATCAGTCTGCGACGCCATCGCCATGCAGCTATCAATCAAGTAGCGGTCCAACCCTATCACATATCGGTGCATCCGGTCGGCCATATCCGCCACTATAGCAGGTGCATATCGAGCCAGAGAATCGAACTCCAAATTATACTCACGAACACTCCGACCCCTCTGTCGTATCTGCAAAAATCTATCAACTCTCGCCCTCCGCAACTCCGGGGGCAAAAAGTGACGGAGAAAAGCAGCCGTAAACTCGTCCCACGTGGCTGGGGGAGCACCCTCACCCCTGGACAGCTCCCAGGACTCATACCAATTAAGAGCGACATCCCGTAATCTGTGTGAAGCTAGCTCGACAGACTCGGTCTCTGAAGCCCTGGCCAGTCTCAACGAGCGCTGCATCTGCCGGATAAAGTCCTGGGGGTCCTCCTCAGGCCTGGACCCGAAAAACTCTGGGGGACTGCATGTCAGGAAATCGCGGACCCTCAGACTGTCACGCCTGTCATCATCAGCACTCCTCGGCCCGCGTCCACGGGCCTGTCCCGCTACTAAAGTCGTCAATAGCTGTACTGCCTCCCTCAACGTCCTATCCTCCGCCCCGGGCTGGGGAGCTGGAGGCGCGGGCGCTGGAACCGCTGGAGCTGCTGAGGGACCTGCTCCGGCCTCCTCTGGTGGTGGAGTGGCTGAACCCTCTGACTGAAGTACAATACCGGGCGTAGTCCGAGCACGAGCCCGTGTAACTCTCGGCGCCCGACTAGTCTCTCCTGCCACCGCCTTGCCCTTCTGGGCGGCCATTGCCTTCTTCGGAGGCATCACTGAAAAATATAGCAATCGGTCAGAAAAAAAAGTCGTCCTAATAGTACAGCTCTACCGCACGATCTAAGATTCAAGGAAAAGCAACACCCTAGATGTCCTGTAGCCTCCTGTTTATAGATGTGGTGCACAACACACCGATAAACAAGATTCTACGAGACACGGCCTGTAGACATTCCGAGGACAAACCGCTCTGATACCACTTTTGTCACGACCCAGCCCCGTGGGCCGCGACTGGCGCCCTATTTGGACACCTAAACGGACTTTCATATCAAATCATCATATTTTAGCGTAGCTCAGATGCCATGTTCATTATTTTAACCCACGTGAACATAAATACTTTCTTAGGCGGTCGCGCGTACAAAAATATCATATTAAAGTCAGATGGGCGGCGGAATGTACATCGCCAAATATATATACACATATATAGACATATGGGCCGTTATGGCCACCATAACCAGCGGGACCGCATTAAGATGCAAATCACATACAAAACAAACACACATAGGACCCTCGACCCACATATATGACTACAGGCCTCTACAGACTCATAACAGAGACATATGACGGGACAGGGCCCCGCCGTACCCAGATAGTCCAAATATACAAAAGCATATACATGGCAAAAGCCTATATACCAAAAGACGGGCTCCCGGATCAAAAGGAGCAATCCAAGATAGCGAGTGCGTAGCCTACCGGTGGATCACACGAACGTATATACGTACCGCGGGCATGAAACGCGGCCCCCGAAGAGAGGGGGGTCGGTACGAAAGAGTGCGAGTACATAAAGCATAGAGTACAGAAATCCAAACCACAAATGAAATAAGAGTACAGAGAGAAAATACCAAATCAAGTATCAAAACCTATACTGAAAACATATGTACATAATGCAAGTCAAAATCATGCATATCGCTCAGGAACGTGGCCACCACCCGACGCTAGTGCCACAACACAGCATACTCCAGAAGGTTTCAAATCTCCGTACAACTCCGAACATAACACATCATCACACATATCATATCATAAGCCATATCACAGCATAACTCCATATACGGTAACCGGCCCTATGGCGAGGTCTCGGAAACCGCAACACAGCATACTGCCGAATTTATCATAAGGCGCACGATCACAAAGCCGGCCCGGGATCCGGCGAACGATATCATAATAACATGCACGAGCAGAGTAGTGAGAGACTAATGCAATTTACCCGTAAAAAAATTTGTAAAGACGTAGCATGGACATATGACGACAATTTAGGCAAAGTATGTTTAAGTAATTGAGCAATATGGAATCTGTCTCACAAAAGTATTTCTACAATCGGATTCATAATTCAAATATATATTAGAACGTACTCGAGTCATTAGAACATCATTCTTTAATAACTATAATCATACGCCCACGTTTCTTTTTAACGTCATGCCAAATAAGCCGAATAGGACATTCGGAGGAGATCTTGGGACTAGTGGGCCCACCTCGGTCAAGTCAATGTGGCATACATAATTTTACCAACATTAGACCCTAGGGAAGCATCCATGAAAGTTTCAGAGCAATCCGGGTTCGTTTGGGAAGGTTACGGAAGTTTTAACATCTTTCCAACAAACATATGGAAGATAGTTCAATTATGCTGAATGAATAGTACCAAAAATCAAACTCGGATTTCCGTGAGCAAAATTGCCCCCGAGACCCGAATCCAAGCCTAATACACCCAAGACATGCCAAGAGAAGGAAAGGGTGAGCTTTACATACCTTACGGGCGTCTCACGCTCACTTAAACTCAAATCCCGTTTCGCCCAGAAGCTACAAATGGTCACATTTACCAATTGTGAGTTATAGATTCTAAGAATTCAACTTAAATTCATATTTGTCTACCGAAATTTCGGCAGCACCTCCCCTATACATATAGCATCCCCGAGACTTAGCTCGGCCCAATATGTCAACAACAACAACCCAGCAATCCAACAACACCAACAATTCATTACAAAATACATTATGACATGAGTAGTCCTCTTTCCTACATAGTTCAACAACTTCCATTCCAACTTTCCGTTATCAACTAATATCAACATTGTTCATATCCTTTAATTATTTCAAGGTTATTCACACATATTTCAATAGCATTCCAAGTAACATTCATGAATTCAAGTATTCCCGCCAATTCCATATTCCATCCGAAACTCCTACAAATGCGGCAAAGCTACTAAATCGCATTGTTTTCTTCCAATTTCAATAACAATGACCATAATTCATATTTAGCATCTCATTCTCGTAATTATATAAAAGTCATCTAAAAATCACATAATTCCCCATAATAACATACATGCAATTTCAATGTCGATTCGAGTCGTTTAAGCCTTATTTACGTCATAAATGTCATAACGACACAACTAACAAACTAAATAAAATTTAATCCATTACTTACCACCATCACCATGGCACACGGCCATGCACCACCACCACACACACACACAGTTTCACACACACATCACAACTCCAAAATTCTCATCTAATTCCAATCCTTACAACGTACATACTTATTCCATAACATAAAAGAGTAGATTTCTTACCTCTTCTTCAAACTTCAATCTTGCCGCAAACGTCGCTCTCTCGCTAAACCAATTATATCACGTCGGAGAGCGTCCTAAACTTGACGAGAATTCAACAAGAAAGAGATTTTTAGGATGAAGATTAAAGAGCTAGAATTTTTTTTTTCTTTCAAGTGATCGGCCGAATGGCCATGGAATAGCTCTCAATTTTTTTTTTGTTTTTGTTTTCTTTTCTTGAACCTTCTAAGGATGATCACATATATATACTCCCTTAATTAATTAAATGGTCACATGATCATCATGTGACATGGGCTTGGGTCAAGCCTTGTTGGCCGGCCACCCCATGAACATTGGGCCTCATTTCCTTTTAATTTTTGTTGAGCCCAATTAGCTACAAATCTTATTTTGTAATTTCCGAAACCAATTTCCGAAATTCCAATTTTGCCCTTGGCCTTCTCCGATGTCTTTGCGCCAATATTTTTACATGAACAACATAGATATGTTAATTAAGATCAAATATTGACTTATGACATACAAGTCACAATTATTTCAAAATTTCCGAATAGGCGAAAACACGGGATATAACAATAAATTACAAGGAATATCTGCTGGTACCCTCGTACATGGGGTAAGACATTTTCTACCTCCAACTCGGGCTCAGGTCTCTATTCCAAGGGCATACCCGACTAGAAAACCATAGGTTCTACTACTACGAACATGAGGGGTGTAACAATTGCCTAGTTAAGGAAAACAGTGTGGTAATTGTAAAAAAAAAAAAAAAAAAAAAAGAGAGAAAAGATATATATTGAATAGACTAGTAATAAAACCACACCGAGGCAATGGAAAAGAAAAGGGAAGAAAAGAAGGGAAAAAAAAGAGGTAAAAGAAATGTAGTGTTCAAGGAGGGTTAGTCACTATTATCCAAATATACATCCAACCCGTCCCTAAGCCTACATTACAACCCTGAAAAAGTCCTAACGTGATCACAGCCGAACTGTCCAAAGTCAAGGGTGCTGAAAATAAGGGCAAGCCTATGGTATCTACATGTGTAACTAGAGAATTTCTTTGTGAGTGCAAATATTTCTCTTCTTCTTAGTCTTCTGTTCCAGTTGTGTGTACATATGTGTATTGGGACATTCTTTGGTCTATGTGAGGGCATAAGAATTTGTTAAGTGATTGGTTTCCTATAAGTCGAGGTTCATGTGCAGTATGGTTCTGGTAATAACTAGATGTCATCGATTGAAGCTTCATTGTTAGTTACAATGGTCTTTTAAGTGATATTGTTAATATTGGGGGAGTCATTGGGATACAAGTGATATCTTTGGTAGTTACTTGCCACAACCTGTTACACCCCGTAAGAGTCCGTGCTACTTGACTTAAGACAAGAATGAATGAGTTAAGAAAGTTCAAGGAAAGTTAATCGAGTTAGTAAGAATATCGTTATATATATCGTTGCCTTAAGTATCCCGAGGTGACATGGTAATCTAAAGGATTTGAAATCATGTTATGAGTACGTATACGAGGTAATATGAGTGCCTTTTTAAAGTATTTGAGATTATTAGTAATGATATAGAAGATGTACAAAAGATATGAATATACTTTTGCGATTGGAGTTTCGTCGAAGCTTTGTGAGTTCTCTAGTTATGTTTGAGGTTGTTGTGATTCTCCGGACCCTTTGAGATGAGTTTATGGATTGTTATGAATGTATATGAGTATGTATATGTATGTATAAGAGGTTACATGAGGGTTGGAAGAGGATTAGAAGTTAAACGAATCTAAACAAAATGAATCGGAACAACTTCAGTAAAAATCTCGGACCAGATTTTAGCCCATATTGTTGGAGGCATATCTCCTAGAATAAGACGAGTTTTGGGGTGAAACAAAAGCCTACAGTGAAATTCAAGAATCTAGTTTCTAACTAAACAAACTTCTCATCAATGTGATATCGGGATAAGGAGTTATGGACGATGCAAGATGGGCTGGCGGGGCAGCAAGTTGAGACCCAACCCAAGCATTTATATTTCGGCCCATGAAGTTTATATTTCGGCCCATGAAGCCCATTAACCTTAATATATATATATATGGAAATTTCATTTAAGGGCTATTCATTTTCATCTAGGAACTTCCAAAAATATTAGAGAGAGAGGGAGAGAGCTTCCAGGCTAAGAAAGCCATTTTGGTCAAAATCCGAGCCCCGAATGCCGAGGCTCATGAAGAGAAAAGCGTTGTACGTCGCGTTGCTTTCAGTTTGAGCTAAAAATCAGCCAAAAAGAAGAGAGTTGACGTGGTTTCTGCATACTTAAGGTAAGATTAAGGTCCCTTTTTCATTGTTAATAAGTTTATTTAGAGTTTTAACGGATTAGAACGAAGAAAATAGCGTTATAAACTCGTTTGTTGTTTTCTTGAGATTTATGGATCAGAGGCTATTTTAGTTGGATTAAATGGATGGAATTAGCTGAGTTATGATGTATATTAATGGTTGGTATTGTTGTTGATGTTGTTGATGATTCAATTGAATTGGATTTTCGGGATTGTCCAGTTTATTAAGGAAATGCTGCCCGACTTTCATTAAGTTCTGTTCGTATACAAATTAGCTAGTAAGTGGTGTAAATGGTGTAATTGTCTTTGTTATCATCGTGATTGTAGATATACTGACTTGAGAAGTAGACGTTGGGTGATTAGGTAGATTGTTAGGTATGTGAAGCTATCCCTTCCTTCTTTTTGGCATGAATTACATAAAACGAGCGGATGATGAACGTACATAATTCCAATGAATTCTAGTTCTCAGTGGTACTTAACATGATAGTTGTCTTTGATTCTCAAGTGTTGGTTCATTCTAATTATTCTATTGAGTCTCAGATGATGATTTAATTTGTATATGGTTGCTCCTGATATTCTATTCGTGCATAATGTTATTACATCATTTCACCGAGTCCCGAGTCTGGTACGTATTCGTTCACAGTTTCATTTCATTGTTCATCGAGTCCCTCACTAGAGAGTCGGGTACGGTATATATATGATTATTTCATCGAATCCCTCACTAGAGGGCCGGGTACAATAAATATATGATTATTTCACCGAGTCCCATAATGGGCCGGGTACGGTGTACTATATAGATATGCATGACTCTCAGCTCATAAGACACAGGTGCATTGGTATCTTTGATTATCATACTTGCCTGTCATATTTTACTCGGTCATGATCTTCTTTATTGTACTTCATACTTTACTTACTCAGTACATTTTTCATACTGACTCCCCCTTTCTTCGGGGGCTGCGTTTCATGCCCGCAGTACGGACCCTCGGTTGGTGATCATCCCCCTAGACTTCACCTGTTTGCTTGGAGAGCTCCATTGTTCCGGAGCTTAAGCAATTTTGGGTGCAGATCCTTTGATATAGACCTGACTTATGCATATCCAGGGGTACGGCGGGGCCCTGTCCTATTATATTTCTCTATTATACTCTTAGAGGTCTGTAGACATGTGTGGGTTGTATATGGGCTTTGGTCAGCTATATCGACATAGTCCGTTTTGGATATTCCTATATATAGTGGCAGCCTTGTTGGCTTGCATATTTTGTTATGTTTTGGTTAGCTGTGACTCATCAGGAGGCAGGTTCATTCTGATATGTGACGTTATAACTCTATAGCTTTCTTTTACAAATTTCCATATTATCCTTAGTTCTAGTCTGATTATATTTAGCAGGTTCGTATACGAGTGTCCAGCTTGGGCATTGGTCATGGCCCATCGATTTGGGTCGTGACACAACCACTGTAGACAATCTTTATTTGTGATATCTAAACATCTGTAGTTGTGTGTGTTGTTTTACTTGCTTAAGGACAAACAAAGACTTTAAATTGGGCGTGTTGATGTGCCGTAGAATTACGGCACATTTGATGCTTTTTAACTATAAGTTTACTTGTTTTCGGGTAAGTTTGTGTTAGTTTGATGTGTTTTGTGTATATTACAGGTAATTATTAGTCGGGATGCAAAAGCAAGCAAAAACGAGGAATTTGAAGACACAGGCCCCGCATTGTTAATTGTACGGGCCGTCTACATGTTGACAGTCCGTCAAGTGGGTCGTTCTTGTGAGTCATAGAAATTCATAGAAGTGCAGTTTTGGTGAAGCAACGGTACGAGCGAAAGGATGGACAGTCGAACTTCGACAACACCGTCAAGTTGCATCGTTTTAGGAAAAACTGAAGCTATGATTCTCTATCAGAGTCCATCAAGTGCATCGTTGATAATCGATGGCACCATTGATTTACACGCTGCTTGGGCTGTTTAATCTTTATTAATTTTGAATTTTGGGACTTGTATATGTCACGACCCGACGAGGGGCCATGACGGGTACCCGGAGCTAACTACCGAGCACCACTCATTCTAATACTCATCAAACTTATCCTGCATACATTTATTGTCCTCACACATCTAATCATAAGGAAAACCATTTTTCGATTTCAAGCATATCTACATTTATATACATAAGCCCTTCGGCTATCAAAATAAAATAATATATACACAATGAGGAAAATCGTGAGACCATAATACCCACACATACGTATCTACGAGCCTCTACTAGAGTACTAGATATATGGACGGGACAGGACCCCGTCGTGCCCAAAATATATGTACACAAAATCATAATCAATGGAACCTCCGGAACAATGGAGTGCTTTCAAAGTCTGCCGATAACTCCTAAGAATCTGGATCACCTCCCTGTCTACCTGTGGGCATGAACACAGCATCCAAAGGAAAGGACGTCAGTATGAGCATTGTACTGAGTATGTAAGGCATAAATAAAATAACATAGTAAAGAAATCATAAGCTATGAGATGAAGATATAACCTGCTTAACCTTTTAGAATAAAATACATTTTATACATCTCACATATATCAACATAGCACATGTACATCATCGTTAACCCGCGTCTGGGTAACCATCATACGCCGTCCACTAGTGGTGTCATGCCCGGCCATCTAGGCTCGGTGTAATCATAAGCAGCCCGCCTTAGCGGTGACATGCCCGGCCATCTAGGAACGGTGGAATCGTATGCAGCCCACCTTAGCGGTGACATGCCCAGCCCTATAGGCACGGTGGAATCGTATGCAGCCCGCCTTAGCGGTGACATGCCTGGCCCTATAGGCTTGGTGTAATCATAAGCAGCCCGCCTTAGCGGTGACATGCCCGGCCCTATAGGCTCAGTGTAATCATATCATCATATACTTGTCTTAACTTATCTACGTCATACGTTTGTCATAAATCATGCATTAAAACTTTAAGATAATCTATCACCATATCGGGGTGACATAAGGTCGAGCACCCCCGATTACATTATGAAGTGATCCTGTTCACCATACCTCACCTTGAAGGGACTAGCATTGTAAGGTGAGTGTAACACAATGAACAACATCAATGGATCGTAGTTAGGGTCATTAGCTTTGTAGGAACATCATGTCGTGGACTTTAGAATTCTCTAGACTCAAACTCATCATCATCATTATCATACTCATAACATATCTTTTGCCTTTATCTCATATGAAGCCCCTTATGAACATAGACTCATAATTTTTCGGAATGTAAGAAAGTCATGGAAAAGTCGGAGAATTCATGCCACAGAGTCATGCCTTAGAAAGAAGGGACTAGCCTTACATACCTTTTCGTTTAGCTACTCTATCACTTGAGCGTTCTCCTTCAATGCTCATATTTCTACCTTCAATAGAGTTTGTACTAACATTAGATAATCGATAACTTAGCATACTTGACTGAAGCTAGAGAAAATTGGACAGAATTTCCTTTATTTATACAACTTTCTCCATATCATATATCAACTCGCAAACGTCTATAATAACATTCACAACATCACAAGCAACAATCTTTATTCACCTACATTATCCATATTTCCCAATTTCACTTCAAATCATCCATAACCATGGTCATAGTACACTATTACATTCACTCATATGTAATGTCTACCCCATGTTCTTAATGTCATTTATAATATAATTATAATCACAACATATCAAAAATCATGACTCATTCCAAGCTACTACTCAAAATGCCACTATTCTTGTATTCATGACCCATTTTCTACTTCTTTCATAATCCAAGTCTTTCAACCCCTCAATACTTTAAAAAACATGGGATGATCATGAAACTTACCTTTGATAGTGTGGGAATGAGCTTTGAGTGGAAATACTTCACTTGAGCAAAACCCTAATTTCACTCCCAAAGGGATTTCTTATCTTGAATGAACTCTAGTGAACTTCTTGCACTTAATTCCCTTGGTTTGATGAAGTTGATCTTTGATTTGCCTTGAATTGGTGTTGATGAAATATGTAGAACACTTTAGAAGCCTTGAGAGAGATGGAGAAGTGGAAAGAATGAGAAAATTTAAAGTGGGAACACATATTTATACTTGCACTTAATCAGCCCGTCGGGTATTATACTGACCAATTATACGGTCCGTATAAGTGTCCATGGTTCACCATGAGAGAAAAAATTTCTTCTGTTGGGTTATATGGCCCCTTATACGGACCGTATAATGTTATACGGACCGTATAATGTTATACAGACCGTATAAGTTGGTCGTATAACTCCATTTCCCTGAAACGATTTCCGTCGTTCGTTTGATCTCCAATCCTTGTGGAACCTTCTTGACACTTGTTTAACACTTCATTGCCAATATAAGGAGTGTTATAACTCTTATTTAAGACACCGTTAAGTCAACATTAGCTCAGTACTTTACGGAACCCTTCCAAAACGCGACATAGGCTTTGCCTTCCTTAAGGAACTTTCTCCTCTTACTTCCAACGTCTTTGGAATCTTAATTAGAATCCTTAAATAACCTTTATTACTTATAGAAACATCACATAGTTCTTACCCTGCGTTAGTCTATTTACTATGCAATGACATGGAATTTTCTGAGGTGTAACAGTATAAATACCTGATAGGGTTTTATTTTTACAACATCTTGAGTTTAAGACTTGTATTGAGTACTTTGAGTTCTTCGTACTTTTCAAGGGTTTCAAGACTATTCTATTATCGTTGATCCTAAATTCTCTTTGTAAGTTTCAATAACAATTACAATTACAATGTTTTGTGTGATTATCAATATCATGAGTAACTAAACTCCATATCTGAGATTGTGAACCCATGGTGGGTGTTATGTGTTAGGTTTTAAACATTAATATATGAAAGGCAAAATACATCAAAACCCCCCTGAACTATACCCGAAAAGTCGATATCACACCTAAACTATACGAGCGACCTATTACACACCTTAACATCTAAAAACTGAATTTATTTGCACCTTATAAGTCGACGTGGCAAAAAAAATAATGATAATTAATAAATAGGCGAGTGAAGTAGTAAAAATAATTTTTAATTTAATAAAAACTGATTTTCTTTCAACTCTTCTTCTCCATTTTCACCACTACCACCCCCACCACCCAAACCCGCCTCTCCTCCATTTCATCACCACCACCACCACCACATCCCCCTTTTCTTCTTCACCCCCAACCCCCACCCGTCCCTTTCTTCTTCATTTCCCCACCCCTCTTCTCCATTTCATCACCATCAAAAAGGGGTGGTTAATACAGCCACAGCAGCAAGACAAGAGAATTGTTAGCTGCAAGAAATCAACAGCAATGTGCATCTTCAGAAGCTAGAGCTACAGAAAGAGAAGCACTATTAAATTCTCCCATCAAGATTTCAATCTGGGAACCAACAAATGAATGAATAAATAAATAATTCCTATTTCGCATTGGTTTTTCCATCAAAGAATGTCAAGGACTACTTGCAATTTAAGGCTCGCAGCAAGGTTAGTAATGGGACAAAGAGAGGAGGAGACCACACAATGGCAGCGAAAGAACCGGTTGCTCGTGATAGAAAAACCTCAAATCACATACCATCGAGGTTTACCAAGCCAAGATACGAGATTCACTCGTCTCTAAACCCAAAACAACCTTTTTTAAGCTCACATAAGCAAATATCATCACTTTGCGCTTCTTTGAGAAAATGGTCGCATATATTTCGAAGAATTTAGGTGCTTTGGACTGAGTAACACACAAAACTAATGAATTCCCAATTCCGAAGAACGTCCTTCCATTGAAGACTAATCCATGATTGGCTGTAGCCTGCTCCTCCCAAAATCCGAATGTTATTGGTGCATTAGTTGCTAATGATGCTATTATCTCTTCTAATTCCTCCAAAACTTGCTTAGTGGAAATGAAGAAGGAGGATTTGGGGGGGGCGGGGGCTGGGGGCGGTGGTCGGTGGTGTGAAGGATTTGGGGGTGGGGGGTAGCGTGAAGGTGGAAGGGAAGGGGGGGGGGCGGGGGATGGTGTGGTGAAATGAAAAAGAAGAGGTAAAATTAGTTTTTAAAATTTTTAATTTTGTTAATAAAGTAAATAAAGCAAAATTGTGAAAGAATAAATAAAATAAATAAAAATTAGAGGATTTTTTGACGTGGCATTGACGTGGGGAGAGAGTGTGTACATGTCACGACCCAACCCCGTAGGCCGTGACTAGTGCCCGAGTTGGACACCCCAAACGCATTCATCAAACCTGAATCACACACAGCTGGCTAATGCCGATACAAATATCAAACGCTACTTCAAACACATCTCAAACTCAAACACATACATATATACATATATCGAAAGCCGATAAGGCTATCCGATGGCACATCAGCCCAAAACATATAATATACAAACTCATCCGTACAGGGTAGGCACACAACCCACATATACGTCTACAGACCTCTAAACAAACCAACAGACTAACGAGTAATCATATGACGGGACGGGGCCCCGCCGTACCCCCGAACACACACACACATATGCAACGAACGAGTATATACCAAGATGTAGGCTCGGGATAAAAGGAGCACTCCAACACGACGGGATAGGTGTCCTAAAATCGACGGATCATCAAGCGGGGCGTCCGTACTGCGGGCATGAAACGCGGCCCCCCGAAGAAAGCGGGGTCGACGAAATATGTACCGAGTATGCAAAGCAGAAATACAAGAAATGAAATCTCGAGTCACACACACTCGAAATGAAGTACCGAAAGTAAGTACCTTTCCAAAATGCCAAATGTTTATTTTCAAAATACAAAGCATGCATAGGTACGTAAAATATGGTCGCCCACCCGTCGATGGCGCCATAACACAAGATAACACCAGAAGGTTTCAAATCTCCGTACAACCCCGAATGCAACACATCATCACAACACATCATAAGCCATATCACAAGATAACTCCATAAACGGAACCGGCCCTATGGCGAGGTCTCGGGAACCGTAGCACAAAGATAACTCCGAATGTATATCACAATGCGCACGACAACAAAACCGGCCGGGGAACCGCGAACGACGTACCAACAAACCGCGCGAGCGAGTCGTGAGTAACCATATGCATAAAATCATTATCATAAGTTCAAAAAGTAAGTAAAAGGATCATACTTGGGAATCGGGAAAATCGTCATACCAAACTCTTCCAAACGTCATCAGAAATGTACAAACGAAGGTCGCGGGGACCCACGGACGAGTGTCAACCCGAGCCGGGCCCGCTTATGGAAAACACACTCATCACACGTCGTACAACCTCCCACAGCGATATCGAGGCAATCCGAGCCCTTAGTCGAAAGTTATGAGCGTTCGAAGTTTCAACATTGTTTAAGAATAAAACTCTTTTGAAAACCAAGTTTTTATGCAACTTTAAAATCATTTTTTTTCCAACAACATCAAAACCAATATTTTCCCACATCAACACACGAGTACCAAAAGACAAACGCGAATCATAGTCAGGCTCGGATCATGAGAATGGAATTTCCTCGAGGCTAGTATCGTAGCCTATATTAAACTAAGACATGCCAAAAGAAAGAAGGGTTAAGCTTTACATACCTCGCTCGCATACAACGCTAATCCAACTCAACTTATATCTCGAACTCCCCAAGATCTACATGACATCAACAAATACCAACGTCAACCAAGCATTTAGAAGTTCATTTCCAAATAACACATAATCCTACGGAAAATTGGGCAGCATTTCCTTTATAAATGGATCAACCCCGAGAATTCAACTCGGCCAAATTCAACAACACAACAAACCAACAATCATTCCAACAATATCCACAATCCATTCGAAACGCATTCGAACATTAAAAATCCTTCTCCACACATTCCAACAACATTCCAATCATGCTTACCACAACTACATACTTACAAACCAATATATAATCAAACTAACGCACATTCAATTATCAATCCAAAACCACTCAAACAACATTCAAGAACTCTTTAAACAATACACACAATATTTCCAACAATCCAACAAACTCTCCATTCCACCCGAAATGATCCCCAACCCGAGAACTTCAACTCTAACACATTCCTTGATTTCAAAACATGATTTACTCCAACAATCTATACTCTAACCATGCCATTTCCATAAACATAAAAATCACACTAAATACACAAAATCCTCCAAACCAGCCCATACACTTACAATACCAATTTGAATCATTAAACTCTTATTTCCAACATAGAATCTACATAACAACAACAACCAAAATTCCAAGAAAACTAATTCATTTCTTGGCATACATGAAGGGCCTTATTCGGCCAACACACCAACCTACACACTTCATGATTTTTACTCATTTCAACACACCACAATAACCAAACACACTACATAAACTCATGCACCACCTTTAACACAACATACACACATGCACGGCTAAACTACCATACACACGACTTCAACTTCAAATACAAAACTCTCATGAATTTCATCCATAACAACATACAACAACACACATAAACCCTTCATAACTCAAAAAACAAGATTAGAATTTACCTTTCTTCACAAATCCTCAATTTGTCCAAAGTTGGCCAAAGATGAAAACGAGTGATCCAACGCTTGAAACAACAACTCCACGTTATCAAGCACCCTCAAATTAGTAGGTTTGCATCAAGGAAATAATTTTGGGAAAGCTTAATCTTGGTCTTGATTTTTTTGGAAGTGGCCGAATGGTTGAAGCTTGTTCTTCTCCAAGTTTCTTGATTTTTCCAAGTCTTAAGAAGATGATGAAATGGTCCCTTAGTCATATTTCCTTTACATATAATAGCCAACCATGTGGCCATGGCCCGCTCAAAGGTGGCCGCCACATGGCTATATTTCATTCCCACCTTTTTTTCCAATAATAGCCAACTTCCACAATTTCCACTTTTGGTCCCGAATTTTCTTAAATGTTTCCATACCAATATCACCATACACACTTAGGTCACACGACAAAATCGAAGGTCACACGTCTCGACTTCGTACCCCGGAATGGTCTTAACCCTAACTTTTCGTAATTAACCCGAATCGTCCCGTCGTCCAAAATACGGGATGTAACAGTACACTCTCCCCTAATGCAACTGGTCATATTATATCAGGGAGCAAAAAATATCACTTTTAAATATATTAGGTGTGTAATAGGTCGCTCGTATAGTTTAGGTGTGATATCGACTTTTCGGGTATAGTTCAGGGGGGTTTTGATGTATTTTGCCTATATGAAATTGTGGATTGCTACTATATAATTACTTTTGTTCGTTCATGGGGGTTAATAGTTGCAAACATTGATCTAAGCCATAAAGTCTGCTAGTCTTGGGAAAGTTAGCAGGGTTTGCTAGAAGTAATCATTAGAGACTCGAGGCATTAACCCTCGTTTAATAAACTCACTTAGGAATAAGAACGAGTTTAACCTAGCATATTTAATCACTCTTAATAACAGTCTTCAATATTTGGGAAAATCGTGAAGATAATGTCACGACCCAACCGAAGGGCCACGACGGGCACCCGGAGCTAATCCACCGGGCACCTCTCATCGTACTTTCACAATCATAACTAGGTCAGCCACATGGCTAACTCGCAATTCCTGTGTATCCATAATACAAATGTTATCGGGCAAGAGCACTTTTATATCAATATCATCAACTATGCCTATATACATATACACAAGGTGATGAGGCTAACAAAACGATAAACAAAATACGAGCCGACAAGGCTAAGAGACATCTAGCTATACACAACTGTCTGTGAGCCTCTAAAAAGAGTATGAAACATCATAAAGATGGGACAGGGCCCCGCCATGCCCGTATATCTACACAAAAGAATAGTACCAACAGGTACAACCTCCGAATCAAATGGAGCTCCTCTAGCCGATCTCTGGATAAGCAGTCTAAGGATCAAGTCTATCTCCCTGTCCACCTGCGGGCATGACGAACCGTCCACAAACAAAAGGACGTTAGTATGAATAATGTACTAAGTATGTAAGGCGGAATACGTAACATAATAATAACATGAAGAATAACATGAGATAGAGCTATGAGATAGGAGAACTATATATATATATATATATATATATATATATATATATATACCTCTTGAGACGTTCATCATATTTCGACCCTTTTTCTAACGAGAAACCTTCCGTACATACGCATACATATATAGTAGTACTATACCCGACCATGAAGGTTCGGTGTCATGCATACCCGGCCATAACAAGGCTCAGAGTTACACATACCCGGCCATAACAAGACTCGATCTTATACGTACCAAAATATAGTGGTGTGCGCGAAAGAGATATCACACCGGCCACATAAGCTCGGTATTAAGCTCTGTATTACCAATTAACCATACATATGCGTACATAGGAGTACATAAGTATCATTAACATCATCATCACTATATCTCTCCTTAGAGGGACAACTATCATAGGATGAGATCAACAACGTCATGAGAATATCAACACTTAGGAGCTTTAACACTTCTAGAAATGGAGGCGTCATAGAAGACATTATGGATCTTACATATGTGTATACAACAAGGGAATCATGCCTTAGGAAAGAAGGGTTAGCCTTAAATACCTTTAAGTCTTCTTAACTACTTAACGTTCACCTCCAAAGCCCGAGAGATCTACATTTAAAAGGATTCATAGCAAAGTTAGGTCTTAGAGACACCCTTAAGTTTAAACTAGTATAATTCGTAAGCCAACAAAAATTGGGCAGCATTTTCCCTATTTCCTCGACTTCCACCATATTACAAATCAACTTCCAGACAACCATATCAATATCCACAATATCATAATCAAGTAGTTACATTCCAGTAAGTCTCAAAATTCATTCTCATAATCTATTTACATCAACAACTTCACATAAACCCTTTGTGCACTTGTATGCAATACTTCCTTGTCATCATTATTACCCTTCATACCAAGATTACACTCATAACATTCTAACAATGATAACTCAAATTAATCTATTACTCACAATATCATTTAAATCTGCATTTGAACTTCATCTTCCACTTTCTCCCCTCACTCAAGTTGTTCAATTGTCCAAGCATGCTTAATAACATGAAATAGACATGAAAACTAACCTTTATCATATAGGAATGAGCTTTGGATCAAGTTACCAACTTGAATGAAACCCTAACTTCAGTCACCAAAGAAATTCTTAAATCCTACAAACCCTAGTGAGCATTTCCACACTTGAATCTCTTGATTCTTGCTATTTGACCTTTGATTTCTCTTGGGTTTGGTTGCGTATGCTTAGAAGTGGGTTCTAGAGCTTTCAAGAGTTTGGGGGAAGTTGGAAATGAAATAAATGAACAAGGGTCGGCCATATATAATAAAAACAAAACTGACCTGACCCGGATCTACAGCCAATTATACGGTCGGTATAAATGCACCGTATTATCCAGCAGGGGCTCACCTTTCTCTGGAATGGTTCTACGGTGAAGGTCATTCAATTATACAGGCCGTATAAGTTATACGGTCCGTATATATGACCATATAATCCACTTTTCCCTGAAACTTGTTCTCGACGACTCGCTCAACCCCTAATCCTTATGGAACCTTGTTGGCACTTGTATAACACTTCATTAACCATATAAGGGGCCCTATAGCCCCCCCTCAAGACATTACTAAACAAATTATAGCTCACTTGTTGTAAAACCTTCCCAAACATGACTTACATTTCACTTCCTTTGACGAACTTAGTTTCACCGATTCATATGACTTCAAAATCTCATGGCACGCACTTAAGGTTATCAAATACTCTCCTTTATCTCATAAGGACTTCATGTTCATCTTAAGCTCGCGTTGGTCTACTCACAATGCAGCAATCCAAAATCTCCGAGGAGTAAGCTTGACATTTTTGCCAAATCTCATGACACCCTTCATTGGCGACACCTTCAAGAATACCCAGTCCTTTAATTGGAACTCCAAGTCTCATCAACGGTTATTTGCATAGGATTTCTGACAATTTTGAGCTATTAATAATCGATTCTGTATAAGCTTGACCTTTTCTATGACTTTTTGGATCAAATCTGGCCTTATTAGTTTAGTTTCTCCCACTTCGAACCACCCAATTGGCGATCTACACTTGTGTCCATATAAAGCCTCATACGGGGCCATTTGGATGCTAGAATGATAACTGTTATTATAAGCAAATTCAATAAGCGGTAAGTGATCATCCCAACTATCTCTAAAATCCAACGCACACGCCCATAGCATATCTTTTTGAGTTTGGATGGTACGCTCAGCTTGTCCATCATTCTATGGATGAAATGTTGTACTAAGACTCTCCTGAGTCCCCAAACTTTCTTGGAAAGACTTCCAGAAATTGGCTGTGAACTGTGTTCCTCTATCGAAAATAATAGCTACTGGAACACCATGGAGTTGTACTATTTCTTTGACATATAGCTTTGCATAATCTTTAGCGGCGTATATAGTTCTGACTAGTAGGAAATGAGCTGACTTCATAAGTCTATCCATGATTACCCATATAGAATCGTATTTATGCTTAGAACGAGGTAAGCCTGCGATGAAGTCCATATTAATCACTTCCTATTTCCAAGTCAGAATTTCCATAGCTTGCAACAATCCGTCGTGCTTTTGATGTTCAATCTTCACTTGCTGGTAGTTAGGACATTGGGACACGAATCCCGCTATATCTTTCTTCATCCCATTCCACCAATAAATGGAATTCAGATCATGATACATTTTCGTTGCTCTGGGGTGAACAGAATAACGGGAACAATGGGCTTCTTTCAAAATCTGATGACGTAATCCTGCAATAGCGGGAACACACAACCTATCTTGACATCGAAGAACTCCATCTCCAGAAATCTCAAAGGATGACTTTTTATTCTGAGGAAGTGTATTTCTATAATTAACTAGCATCGGATCCTCATACTGGCGCTCTTTCACATCAACTACTAGTGACGAGACAGCTGAATTCTGAATGGTAGCTCCCATATTGCCCGAGTCCATTACTCGAACTCCTAGGCTAGCTAACTGCTAGAGCTTACGTGCTAACTCTCTTTTCTCTGGTTGAACATCACATAAACTTCCCGCAGATCTACAGCTAAGATCATCAGCCACAACATTCACTTTCCCGGGGTGATATAGGATGTTAACATCAAAATCATTCAACAACTCCAACCATCGCCTTTGCCTTAAATTCAATTCTTTCTGCTTGAAAATATACTGAAGGCTCTTGTGATCCGTATAGATATCAACATGAACACCATACAAGTAGTGTCTCCACATCTTCAATGCATGAATCATCGTAGCTAACTCAAGATCATGGGTTGGATAATTTTTCTCATGTTTCCGCAATTGCCTGGAAGCATAAGCAATCACCTAACCATGCTGCATCAACACGCAACCTAACCCAACGCCCGAAGCACCACAATAGACAACATAGACTTTCGATCCTTCTGGAAGTGTCAGAACCGGGGCCGAAGTTAATCTATTCTTTAACTCTAAAAATTGCGTTCACAAGCATCCTTCCATTGAAACTTAGCTGATTTCTGAGTTAGCTTTATCAATGGTGCAGAAATAGAAGAAAAGCCTTCAACAAAACTTCTGTAATAACCGGCCAAGCCCAGAAAACTACGAACCTCCGTAGGCGTTGTAGGCCTTGGCCAAGTCTTCACAGCCTCAATCTTCTGAGATAAGTATCATTAACATCATCATCACTATATCTCTCCTTAGAGGGCCAACTATCGTAGGATGAGATCAACAACATCATGAGAGTATCAAGACTTAGGAGCTTTAACACTTCTAGAAATGGAGGCTTCATAGAAGACATTATGGATCTTACATATGTGTATACAAAAAGGAAATCATGCCTTAGGAAAGAAGGGTTAGGCTTACATACCTTTACCTCTTCTTAACTACTTAACGTTCATCTCCAAAGCCCGAGAGATTTACATTTAACAGGGTTCATAACAAAGTTAGGTCTTAAAGACACCTTTAAGTTCAAACTAGTATAATTCGTAAGCCAACAAAAATTGGGCAGCATTTCCCCTATTTCCTCGACTTCCACCATTTTACAAATCAACTTCAAAACAACCATATCAACATACACAATATCATAATCATGTAGTTACATTCCATTAAGTCTCAAAATTCATTCTCATAATCAATTTACATCAACAACTTCACATAAACCCTTTGGGCACTTGTATGCAATTCTTCCTTGTCATCATTATTACCCTTCATAGCAAGATTACACTCATCACATTCTAACAATGATAACACAAGTTAATCTATTACTCACAATATCATTTAAATCTACACATGAACTTCATCTTCCACTTTCTCCCCTCACTCAAGTTGTTCAACAGTCCAAGCATGCTTAATAAAATGAAATAGACATTAAAACATGAAATAGACATTAAAACTAACCTTTTATCATATAGGAATGATCTTTGGATCAAGTTACGAACTTGAATGAAAACCTAACTTCAATTGCCAAAGAAATTCTTGAATCCTACAAACCCTAATGAGCATTTCCATACTTGAATCTCTTGATTCTTGCTATTTGACCTTTGATTTCTCTTGGGTTTGGTTGGGTATACTTAGGAGAGGGTTCTCGAGCTTTCAAGAGTTTGGGGGAAGTGGGAAATGAAATAAATGAACAAGGGTCGGCCATATATAACAAAAACAAAACTAACCTAACCCGGATCTACGACCAATTATACGGTCCGTACAATTTATACGGTCCGTATAAATGGACCGTATAATCCCACCAGGGGTTCACCCTTCTCTAGAATGGTTCTACGGTGAAGGTCAGTCAATTATACGGGCCGTATAAATTATACGGTCCGTATAAATGACCGTATAATCCACTTTTCCTCGAAACTTGTTCTCGACGACTCGTTCAACCCCTAATCCTTATGGAACCTTATTGGAACATTTATAACACTTCGTTATCCATCTAAGGGTCCCTATAGCTCCCTCTTAAGACATTGCTAAACAAATTGTAGCTCACTTGTTGCGAAACCTTCCCAAACATGACTTAAATTTCACTTCCTTCATCGAACTTAGTTTCACCGATTCATGTGACTTCAAAATCTCATGGTATATACTTAAGGTTATCAAATACTCTCCTTTATCTCATAAGGACTTCATGTTCATCTTAAGCTCGCGTTGGTCTACTCACAATGCAGCAATCCAAAATCTCCGAGATGTAATAGATAAATACCTAGTAGCTATTAGGAAATATTATTAGGTCACGTAGAGATTAAGTGCATACAATAGTCAATCCATAAGAAATGTATTGCGTTGATACCTAAGGCATAACATCTAACCTAAGTGGTGACACAATCTTGGATCCTTTAATCATTTGAATTTACAACAATCAACATAGCTTTTAGTAATACACAACAATCGTCTACAACTCAACGGAATACGAAATTAGACCATAAGCAAGTACTTTACGATTTTAGTAACCTTTTCACACCATATTCCCTATGGGATTCGACCCCAACCTAGTTGGGTTACTATATTTGACATCGTTCGCTTTACATCATTTAATAGGTGTAATTTGAGCGTATCAGTTAGTTTTTCTCATGAACCTTCAACTGTCTCGAAGCATAAGAGATCACCTTAACCTCTTACATTAACACATAACCCAAGCCAATCCAAAAAGCATCACAATAAATGATAAAATCTTTCCTCCACAGGTAATGCCAAAAATCGGAGCTGAAGTCAGTAAGGCCTTGAGCTTTTGAAAGCTTTCCTCAGACTGATAGGACTACTAAAAGGGCACATTCTTCTAAGTCAACCTACTCAAATAAGAAGCAATAGCTAAGAACCCCTTCACGAACCGATGATATTAATTCGCTAAGCCTACGAAACTCTGAATCTCTGTCACTGAAGTGGGCCTAACCATATCTCTAACTGCCTCGATCATCTTGGGATCAACCATAATCCCTTCCTTGGAAACAACATGTCCCAAAAATGCCCCAGAACTGAGCGTAACTTACGCTTGGAAAACTTGGCATACAATTTTTTTTTCTTTCAACAACCCAAGAACTATCCTCAAATGCTTCTCATGGTCTTCTCTACTACAAGAGTACACAAAAATTTCATCAATGAAGGCAATAACGAACGAATGAAAGTAGGGCTTGAAAATTCAATTAATCAAATCCATGAAAGCTACGGGGGCATTTGTAAGCCCGGAAGACATCTCCAAGAACTCATAATGACCATAGCGGGTCCTTAAAGGAGTCTTTAGAATATCCTCGACTCTAATCTTCAACTGGTGATAGCCCGATCTCAAGTCAATCTTAAAAAAGACCGACGCACCCTGAAGTTGATTAAACAAGCCATAGATGCGGGTTATCTAATACTTGTTTTGAATGGTAACCTTGTTCGATTGCCGATAATCGATACACATCCACATAAAACCATGCTTTTTCTTCACAAACAATACGGGAGCACCCCAAGGGGAAACATTGGGTCTAATGAACCCCTTACTCAACAAGTCTTGCAATTTCTCCTTTAACTCCTGATACTTTCAAATTTCACCTTTTAATAGCGTAAAGCGAATGATTTCAAATATAGTAATCCAACAAGGTTGGGGCTGAATCCCACAGAGAATACGGTGTGAAAAGTTTAATAAACAAGTATTATACTAATCTTGCGGCCTTGGTGTGTTCCAGAAAAAGGGTTTTATAAGTGTTTTGGTTTGTGGACGAATTTAGAGTGACTAGCAATAAAGTTGTAAATATATGGGTAAAATGAACCAAGGTTTTGTCCCCGTCAGATAAAGTGTTTGATCATGGGTATTGATCTTGATGTACTTCTAATGGATCATGCATGAATGCACTTAGCCTCTATGTGAATCTAGACTATTTCCCAATAAGAAAAGATTATTTCTTTCTATACTTTTTCCAAAGATAAGAAAGTATGCATGAAAAACGGTTAATTATGCCAAGTAAATTCCTCTTACTCCTAAGTGAATTTATTAAACAAGGTTTAAAGCCTTGAGTTCTTGTTATTTGTTCTTACCAAATCCTATTTGTTTTCCCAAATAAACCAAAGTTTATGGCATTAGCTAATGTTTGCAACCACTTACTATATGATTAAGACGAAGAACAAATAAACCCTAACAATCCATTATGCGTATACCAATCACAATCCCCAATCAAAAAGCACCCATCCTTGGGTTCACAACCTTAGTAAAGGTGTTTAGCTACTCATGGCAATGAAGAAACAATATAAGATTGAAGATTTCATAATTGAAATTGTTATTGAACTTACGAATAAAACTGAAAGTATGTCTGGAAAATCTTCAAAAGTACTAAGAACCCTAAAGTAATTACTACAAGTCTAAAACTCGGTATTCTGAAAAATATAACCTAAACAGGTATTTATACAAGTTAAACTCAAAATAATTGATCCCAATCTAGTTCTAGGTCGGCTTGCAACTCGACGGGTCATCTTTGTGCTTTGACGGTAGTCGACATATTGACGGTGCATGATGTTGTTCTGATGACAAAATTTCACTTCGCAGAACCTCAACCGTCTTTGCATTTCGATGACCGTCGATCATGTTGACGGTGCAACTCGACAGTCTGATGACACTTTTCAATCTGTAGGATGTATGTCGATGATGCAACTCGACGGACCATCGAACATGTTGATGGCTCGTCAATCTACCAGCTCTATATATCATCAATATCCCTTAGCTGCAAGAACTATCCGTGCATTTTGACAACCAAGACGACGGACCTTCGACTAGATGACGGTCCGTACTTAGTGCAACACTAGTACTGAACACCAGAATTTCCTTGTTTTCACTTGCCGTGCTTTCTATCTTCGAAATACCTGCACAACACACAAAACACATCAAACTGACACACACTTACCGAAAATAAGTAAAACTTAGAGTTAAAAAGCATTAGATGTGCCATAATTTCACGGCACGTCAACACCCCCAACTTAAAGTCTTTGCTTGTCCTCAAGCAAGTCAAACAACATAGTCAATCTACAAATATCTCGATATCACAAAGTAAAAGCTGTACAGTGGTTGTGGCAATTAACTATTGGCATATCACCTGTATCCTAATGACTCTCCCCCCAATAGAGAACTAAACCAATCAAGGATCTGTTTCAACCAACAATGAGGCTTCAATCAATGTCATCTAGATATTACAGAAACCATAGCACACATGAACCAAGACTTATGGGAAACTAGTCACTCAAAAATTTCTCATGCCCTCAGAAAGACCAAAGAATATCCCAACACATATGTACACACAAAGAGGGACAGAAGACTAAGGAGAAGAGAAATACTCACAAAGAAATTCTCTAGCTAAGCATGCAAATACCATAGGCTTGCCCTTATTTTCAGTACCCTAGACTTTGGACAGTTTGGCTGTGATCACATTATGACTTTTTCTAGGTTGTAATGTAGGCTCGGGGATGAGTAAGATGTATATTTGCATAACTGTGACTAACCCTCCTTGAACACTACACTTCTTTTTCTTTACCTTTTTCGCCCTTTTTGTTTTCTTCCCTTTTTGTCTCTCTTATTATTTTTCATTGTCTCAATGTGGTTTTATTGATACTCTACTTCTATATTTTTTTTCGTTTTCATTTTTTTCTATACTTACCACACTTATGTCTTTTAACTAGGCAATTCACTTCTACCCAACTTTAGGCTTACGCCTCATGTTTCCTCTTATTCCACCTATCACCCCCAACTTAGGCTTTCAGCCTCAATCTTATCATCTTAGTGTCAAGGAGGGACTGGGTGCAAAGAGAGGGATATTCAGAACGGGTATCGGCTTATTAAGGCTAGTCAAAGAACAGGTTTAAGGCTCAAAATGGCTAAGAAGGAATATTTATCTACAGGTAGGCTTAAATTTAGTCTAAAAGGGGTTCGTAACACAAACAAGGCCTAAGATCACTTCACGTACTCAACTTATCCCAAGAATGCATGCACGACTAACTAGGCAAGTTCTAGATTACACACATAAATTATATAAAAGGCCTCACAACATATGTCATCAGAATTGTCAACATACTGGTCTCCACGCTTAAATTCAGCACACAAGGCAACTCAATAATCTAAATGTCACTCAAAGAAGCATGCATGTCAATTAAACAACCAAGTCCAAGTTTTCAAAAAAATTCGGAGGGGAGTGCTTTTAACCAAATCATCACAAGATTGCCTTAAGTTAATCAAACCACTACCACATAAGTCAAAATTACTCTATTTTATCTAAACACGACCTAAACATTCTAGGTTCAACAGAAAATAAACCCCTCAGGAAAAGAACCATGGCAAAGAAAAGCCAAGGGGGTCCTAGACACATATATAAACTATAATCAAATAAAAGACTCCCACGCCCAACTGAAAAAACCTGTAATGTCCCCAATGCAGTAAAAGTAAAACAAGGGAGTATGAATACCTGTGGCGCACTAGGCACGCTGCTCATCTCGCGACTCATCGGTCTGCGAGGCATCAGGTGGTGCAACTGCACCAACAGTAGTATCAGTGGCAGCAGCAGCAACAACAATAGTGGCAGCAGTAGCAGTAGCATCAGTAGCAACATCATTATTAGTACCAGTAGGCACTAGCACTGGAGTAGGAAGAGGCGATGCCAATGACACTCTAGCTGGAGCACTGCTCGAAGTGGCTTCCGCAGTCCAAAAAAGAAATTTATTAAACAAGGTTTAAAGCCTTGAGTTCTTGTTATTTATTCTTACCAAACCCAAGTTATTTTCCCAAATAAACCAAAGTTTATGGCATTAGCTAATGTTTCCAACCACTCACTATATAATTAAAACGAAGAACAAATAAATCCTAACAATCCATTATACGTATACCAATGATAATCCCCAATCAAAAAACACCCATCCTTGGGTTCACAACCTTAGTAAAGGTGTTTAGCTACTCATGGCAATGAAGAAACAATAAAAGGTTGAAGATTGCATAATTGAAATTGTTATTGAACTTACGAATAAAACTGAAATTAACGAATGTAATTGTCTGAAAAATCTTCAAAAGTACTAACAACCCTAAAATAATTACTACAAGTCTAAAACTCCAGCTGTCTGGAAAATAAAACTTAAACATGTATTTATACAAGTTAAACTCGGAATAATTAATCCCAATCCAGTTCTAGGTCGGATTGTAACTCGACGGGTCTTTTTTGTGCTTTGACGGTCATTGACTTATTGACGGTTCATGACGATGATTTGATGACAAAATTGCACTTTGCAAAACCTCAATCGTCTTTGCACTTCGACGACCGTCGATCATTTTGATGGTGCAACTCGACAGTCTAATGACACTTTTCAATCTGCAGGATGTATGTCGACGGTGCAACTCGATGGACCTTCGAAGATGTTGACCGCTCGTATATCTACCAGCTCTGCATATCGTCAACATTCCTTAGCTGCAGGAAATCTCCGTACATTTTGACG
>NW_026727383.1:0-33338 GCF_029784015.1 Lycium ferocissimum
ATCAATAATCATGACTCATTCCAAGTTACTACTCAAAGTGTTACTATTCTTACATTCATGACCCATTTTCGATATCCTTCTACAATCCAAGTGTTTCAACTCTCAATACCTTAAACAACATGAAAAGACCATAAAACTTACCTTAGATAGTGTAGGAATAAGCCTTGAGTGGAAATACTCTTCTTGCACCAAAACTCTAGTTCACTTCCATTGGGATTTCTTGGCTTGGATGAACTTTAATGTGTTTCATACACTTAACTCTCTTGGTTTGATGAAGTTGATCTTGAATCTCTCTTGAGTTCTTATGGAAGAAGTGTGTGGAACTCTCTAGAAGCCTTGAGAGAGATGAAGAAGTGTGAGAAATGAAATTAGTGAAGTGGGATCACATTTATATAATTGAACTTAACTCAGCCCGTCGGGACTTCCACGGACACTTGTACGGTCCGTAGAACATTGCACGGCCCGTATAAGTGGTCGTGGTTCACCACCAGGTAGACATCATCTCTGCTGGGTGTTATACGGACCCTTATACGGGCCGTATAATGTTATACATATTGCCCAAATGGAACCTAAAAGATGGGATGGGTGATCCATAAGATCATTTGGCGAGGTTCAGCCCCCCTCGCGCGGGGATCTTTCCGGAAATAAAAACTTGTTTTGTTGAGGTAATTTCGCTCATCGCTTACCCGCATTTCTCTTGGTATACCCACCTGTGTGCCTCCTAATTCCGTGAAGTCCTTGGAGCATGTGCGATTTATTCAGATCCTTGTCAAGAAAGAAGTCGCTCCCTTATCATTTATATATATATATATATATATATATATATATATATATATATATATATATATATATATATATATATATATATATATATATATATATATATATATATATATATATATGTATACATAATGCATGAATGATAAGAAGACAATCTGAATCTATCGAAATGATGTAAGGTCGTTGCACCTCCGATTATCATTATGGAACTAATATCATCAACATAACTTCTTTCAAGGGGGGATTATAAGATAACATAAGAACCGTCATATAGAAACAAGAACATAATCTTATAACACTTTCTAAGAATAGAGTCATTATGGATATCGTTCGTTACGTTTGTCTCATTCTGATCATGCCAAGAGAAAGAAATAGCCTTAACATACCTTGTAATCTCCTCTTCAATCAATCAACAAGCTTAATACAAGTTTCTTGCATCTACAATAAGTAAAATGATATTATCATTATTATAAATGTTGTAACCATCATGTTTTACTAACCACATATCCTACGAGAAAACAGGCAGCACCTCCCCTATTTATAATATATCCCATAGACCACTAAGGGTCATAAAAATAGCCCAACAACAACAATACAATTCAATATAAGCTTTCGAATTACCTCAACAAACATATTAAGCGGCAAGCTCGATTTAAGAATAAAAAATCTAATTCGAATCCCATTTATTTTCCATGAATTAGTCTACAAAATTTATAACATCATACTTATTCTTACCATATCATTTTCATCCCAAAACTTCATACAAACAATCTTCAAAACAGTCCACACGCCAACACTTCAATCTTCACTTTCAATCTCAAGTTTCATATGTTTCTTTCATCAATTCACTTGATAAACATATAGAAATTCATAACAATAGAAACTATATCATAATCAAGTTGTTTTCCATGATTTTCAGCCATAACAACTTATATATATAGCCTTAAAACAGTCCAACAAAAAAGATAACAACATCTCTTCCTCTTTCAAGTGATATCTTGTAATCTTTCACTCAAACAACACAACCAACGTGTAATTAATCTTAAACACAACCAAAAATATGTTAAAAATACCTTAGGAAGTATATAAAACTCGAACCCTAAGCTTAACTCAGCTCACAATGACGCTCAATCAAACCACAACATCATAGGAGCAATTCTTTGTAGTCTTCAACACTTTTGATGGAAGATTTGAGTTAAATCCCTTGGGTTTGGCTCTTTAACCTTGGAGAGGTGTTAGGGAATCCTTAGGAGAGTTTAAGAAATGATTTGGGTCGAAAATGACCCAAAAATGAAGTCTTCATCTAATTTAAATGAACCAAAGTCAGCCACCGCCATAGTGGGTCCCAACAGGGTTGCCTGCGTAGTATCACGAACGTGAATATCTCTCTATTCCCATGTCATATCGAAGAAAAATTTAATGAGTTAGAAACTAGACTCGTAGATCTTAAATTTGGCGGGTGGAACACCCCATAACTCTAAGTATATTGGCAGAAAAGCTCAGTGACATTAGACCCAAATTTCAGCAAAATTTATGAATGTAACTTGCGATACTTTTTGCCGACTTTTATTTTTCAACTTGCTTGACTTCAAAACTTAACATATGAATATTATATGATTCAAGTATCTTAAAACATGACCTCCTTTCCATATTAAGCACTACTTGTTTAACCCCAAAAGTACGGGTTATAACACCTTTAATTAACTTAACCCCGAAACCTTTAGAAACTTGCTTAACACTTGTTAAAAGTCTTCCTTAACGTTATAAGGGTTACATGGCCTCTACGAGCTTGAGTTAGTTTACATACAACACAAATGTTGCAAAAATGTTATGAGGTGTAACACCGGTGAACTTTAGAAATGTTACACCGCTTGTTTTTGTCGCAATCGGTCCTTGGCTTATGAGTGGTTTATACCCTTAGTATGAAGATTCGCACCTGCGTTTTGAGGCATTAAGTTTTTTACCTCACGGTTACCAAATTATGAATATATTCTTCGCAATACGATAGGATTAAAGCTAAACAAATTGAATCGTCGCAGCGGAATGGACTCAGGGAACTGGCAGAAAACCAGTCCCTTTTAACGGATCGTCGATGTGTCGATGATGGCGTCAATGCATGCCATCAATGCGCTGCCATCTCTGATTCTCTGATGGTTGATCGACAGCGCAAGTCGGCGGACCGTCAACCCGCCCGTCAAACCGCACCTCTGGAACTTTCTAGTTCCATCTATATATAGTTGACCCTCACGTTTTATTTCCATTATTTTCACCCCCAAATCAGAGAAGGGCCTAGAATACTCCTCTTATATCTTCCATCATCATAGTGAATATTTAGCAAGATCCGAGCCCCGTAAACCCGAGCTTGTGAAGAGAAATTGTTCCTAGGGTTTCTTTGAAGTAGATGAGCTTGGGAATTGGAGTTAGAGATTGATTCTTGGTATCCTAGTTTCTTCAAGGTATGTACATGATTCTTACATTTATGTTGCTAATTATAAGAGTTTTAATGGTTTTAAGCAAAGAGAATTATAGTTATGAAAGTTGTAAGTTGAATAAGAGTAGAGTTGGACTTGAGGGTTATTTTGAGGGATGATTTGGAGTAGAATTGAGTATATTTTTATATGGTTATTGTTAGTATTGTTGTTGATATCTTAGTTAAATTGGAAGATTGAGGAATTAGTGAGTTATGAACGGGATGTTGTCCGGACCTCGTTAAGTCCCCTTTTCACTTGAATTGGATAGTAAGCGTTATGAAAGGACTAATTGTGGTCTATGTTGTCTTGATTGTAGACCTACGAGTTCAAGAAGTAGACATTGGACAATTAAATACGCTTCAAGGTATGTTAAGGCAGTTCCTTTTATTCCTTTGGCATGATCCTTATTATCTGAACGAACAAAGTAAGCGAGCGAGTTCCAAAGACTCTACTGTTAGATGATAAAGGACTCATCGTATCCTTGAATTCCTATGTTCCATGTTTATGGTCCCAGAGATCTTATGTTACCCAGAGTAGTCCAGAGCATAGTTTAATGAGTCTTTCATGCATTGTTTATATTTATATATATATGTTCAGCTATTTTCCTACACCATGCCTACATGGCCGGGCAGCATGACACCGTGCCTACATGGTCGGGCTGCATAACATCGTGCCTACATGACTGGGTAACATAAAATTATGCCTATATAGCCGGGCAGCACCACTAGTGGGCGGCATGAGATGACTATCATCCCAGACGCGGGATAGTGATGATGATGACACCGTACCTATATGGACGGGCACTATATATATACACAGATGTACATGGTTCTTACAGAGTGCATGCATATCATATACTGCAAAGGTATCTTCAGTAATATACAGATGCATTTATACAGTCAGTTTGTTTATGAGTTTTGGATTCCTTTCATGATTCTTACATAGATGTTACTCTTATGTCTTGCATACTCAGTACATTGTCCGTACTGACTCCCCTGTTGCTTAGAGGGCTGCGTTCATGCCCGCAGGTACAGGTAGACAGACAGGCGGTCCAGCTCCATAGGATATTCACCCAGCGGTGGTCAGTGCGCTCCACTTGGTCCAGGGCAGTAATTTGTTTTGGTATGCAAATTTTGAGATATAGATATGCATATGGGTATGACGGGGCCCTATCCCGTCCTTTTTATAGCTTTTATTCCGTTAGAGGTCTGTAGACAGTTATATGTAGATGACTTGTGACATAGCCCTGTCGGCTCCTATTCTTTTGTGTACAGGTCATGTGGCAGCCTAGTCAGCTTACACTATTATCATCGATATACATATATACATATACACACACATCTGCATAGTCTTTGATGTTATCCTTTCATGTATTAGCTTAGTTCTGGTTGAGTTACTTGTGGGACCATAGTATGCAGTGTTATCCAGATATGAGTATAGGGGTGTTTAGTCACTAGAGATCAGGCACTCATCGCGATTCATCGGCTTGGGTCATGAAAGAAGTGGTATCAAAGCAGTTTCAGCCTAGGATTATCTACAGACCGTGTCTAGTAGAGTCTTATTTATGGATGTGTCATGCACCACACTTATAAATAGGAGGCTACAGAACATTTAGGAAATTGTCATTCTTTCTCTCTTAGATCGTGTGATAGAGCCGAGTGTTAAGAGTTTTCTTTCTAATAATTTGTTTTGATTTTAGCGATGCCTTGCAAGAAAGCTACAGCCGCCCAGATGGGAAAGGGAGTGGCTGGTGAGGCAACCAACCATACTCAGCGAGCTACCAGAGCTCGGGGTGAGTCCCAGAGTGAGAGCCCATCCCAAACTTTGCACACACTGCCTCCAGCACCTGCCCCAGTGCCCCCAGTTCCTCAGCCAGATGCACTAGGCCAGGATATGCGAGATGTTATACAGTTATTGACCAGATTGGTAGCCGCTCAGGCACAGCGTCAGGGAGTTGGTGTTGATCAGGCAGACCGAGCGGGTAGTGCGAGGGTTAAGACTTTTCTTGGGCTAAACCCTCTAAAGTTTTCTATGTTGAAGCAAAATATGGATCCTCAGGATTTTATTGATAGTATGTAGTGGACTCTGAGGGACATGCTGATGAGGTCTAGTCAGTGGAGCTGGCATCTTATGGGCTCCGTGATATTGCAGTACAGTGGTATCAGGTATGGGAGCTTTCTAGGGGAGAGAATTCTCCTCCAGTCGTTTGACAAGAGTTTTCAGATGCTTTTATTCATCATTATTTACCACTGGAAGTCAGACGGGCCCGAGCAGATAGGTTCTTGCGTATTGAGCAGGGTAGTATGAGTGTTCAGGAGTATTGTGTATACTTTGACTCCTTGGCCAGATATGCCCCAGCTATGGTGGCTGAGTGGATGATTGAGTTCATTGTTTAGTGGCTGGTCTAGGGCAACATTTGATTGATGAGTGCACGACAGCCGCGTTACAGCCCGGTATGGATATTTCCCATATACAGGCATATGCCTAGAACCTGGAAGATCATAAGCATTAGCGGGGAATAGAGTGTGAGGGTGACCGAGGCCATGGTAAGAGGGCTAGGTCTTTAGATATTGCTGGTGAGTTCAGAGGAAGACGGAGACAGTAGCATTCCCGGTATCCATTTCATTCAGCAGGGAGTGCATCTCTCCGATTTCGAGGCCCTTGATTTGATCGGTCTTCTTATTCAGGAGTGGGCCAGAGTTCCAGAGCATCAGGTTTTCAGCATGGACCCGAGTCAGGCCGGATAAGGCCACCTATACCACGGTGTGCCCAGTGCGGTAGATTATATTCCAGGCAGTGTCGATTTGGATTGGATGTTTGTTATGCTTGTGGCCAGCCAAGCCACGTGATGAGAGAGTGTCCGTTGCGGGGTGGTGTAGGCATTGTTCAGCCCACCGGGTCCGTAGCTGGTTCTTCTTCGTCAGTACGCCCTCCAGGGCCAGTTCCTCAGACATTAGCGGGATGCGGTAGACAGGATCGTGAGTCGTCTCCTGATGTGGTTATAGGTATATTATTAGTTTCTACCTATGATGTATACGCACTGATTGTTCCAGGTTCCGCTTTATCATATGTTACTCCATTTGTTGCTAGCAAGTTTGGGATAGAGCCTGAATTGATTGAGCCATTTGAGGTGTCGACACCAGTCGGTGATCCAGTTATAGCTAGGCAAGTATATCGAGGCTGTGTTGTGATAGTTTGTAACCGCCATACCCTAGAAGAATTGATCGAGTTAGACATGATTGATTTTGATGTTATTATGAGCATGGATTGACTGGCTTCCTGTTATGCTAATGTCGATTGCAGAACAAAGATAGTTCGATTTCAGTTTCTCGATGAGCCAGTCCTAGAATGGAACGGTAGTGCTGCTTCACCGAGGGGTAGGTTTATTTCTTACCTTAAGGCAAGGAAGATGATCAGAAAAGGTATATTTATCACCTAGTTCGAGTTCAGGATGTGCAAGCAGATTCACCAATCTTTCAGTCTGTCCCTGTGGTCAATGTGTTTCCAAAGGTATTTCCAGATGAGCTTCCAGGCATTCCGCCAGAACAAGAGATTCATTTTACTATTGATCTATTACCAGATACTCAGCCAATATCTATTCCTCCTTATAGAATGGCACCTACGGAGTTGAAAGAATTGAAGGAGCAATTGAAGAATTTACTCGAGAAAGGTTTTATTAGGCCCAGTACATCGTCGTGGGGAGTGCCGGTATTATTTGTAAGAAAGAATGATGGTTCTTTGCGAATGTGTATTGATTATCGACAATTGAATAAAGTTTCTATAAAGAATAAGTATCCGCTCCCGAGGATTGATGATTTATTTGATCAATTGCAAGGCGCCAAATATTTCTCGAAGATAGATCTGAGATTAATAGAAAACTTAAAGGAGTAGATTTTACGAATACTATCCCTAAAGTTTATTACCATTCACAACAATCTGAAGTTAACTCAAGAAGCCCAACTGCTAGTGATATGGATTTACAAAAAGAAGTAAAAGGAGATTCCCTAGGAATGATTAGGGCCAACAACTTTAAACCAGATCTTTTAGCCTTAAACAAAGAAATGAAAAGTCCAAGGAACAAAAAGAAATTAGATTGGTACATGGATACCTATAGCTTTGAAGCTAGAATAGATTTTAAAGCTAATTGGATTAGTGACATAACTTTTTTTTTTTTTGTAATTTACGCCTTAAGGAGGCGCAACCCTTTTATTTCATCAAAAGGAGAGGTACACATATACGAGGTTGGAAAACCGGACCTCGGCAATCATTTACCCCTTTAAAATCTGAAAACATAAACTACCTAGAACAGGGGGTTAGAACTCCCATATGCAAAAGAGAAGTTCTCAGATACTTTAGCTACATTATACATACATGTTCTTCCTTTGTTTGTGTCTGATGGAAGCCACATTGTCTTTATCCAATTAGTGACATAACTAGGTGTAAGAGTAATATAAAATTCTTCAAATTGTTTGAATTAACAGGGCAAATTCCAAACCAAAAGGAATCTTTGTCCATGTTAGTCAACAAATGGCACACAAAGGCCAAAGGGATAGTTGAATCAACTATTCCACCATTAGAGGACATCTTTATTCCAGTAGGAAAAGAAATAATTATGGAGATAGACAACCCCTTTTAAAAGAGAAGGAACCAATATTGATAGTGATCCTAAAACTAAGGACATTAATAAATTGATTCAGCAAAGTAATTATACAAACCAGTTATTACATGTAGTATCAAACCAATTAGTAAAAGATATTAATAAACAAGTAGCTCCTTCAAAAAATACAACTAGTACTAATTTGGAGAAACATCCAATATTTAAACTCCCAGAATTTTCTAAAGAAAAATTCCCACAATTACCTGATAAGTTTAATCTTGAAGAAGATTTTCTTGATAAGATTAATAAACAGTTAAAAATATCTAAAGCAAAGACTTCAAAGAAAACTGGTACTAGTGAAGTTAAAACTTTAAGTACTAATGATAAACAAATTCATATGTTAACTATTAACCCAAGATATTCTAAGAAAAAGAATTATTACAAAAGACCCTCCTTCCTAAATGTCCAATTTGAAGAAGATCAGTTTCGCACTAGTACATCACCTAGTGGAAACGATATATCTGAATGGAACATAGATGGATTAGTAGAAAGCAAAATCTATAAAATATTACACGAAATGGGTATGGCTATCACAGCTTACAAAATTAAGCATGCTGGAGATAGATATGCTGCTTCTTTAATTATTTCTGGTTTCACAGGAATGTTAAAAAATTGGTGGGATAATTATCTCTCTGAAGATAATAGAGCCCAAATTTTAGGAGCCATAACCATAGGTTCTGATACCATTTTAAGGATCTTTTACAGCTAAAATAGTAAGTAAAATACTTGTGAAATTTAAAAGAAAGTACTTACAAAAGTTGAAGACTTTTTATTCAAACATTGAAAGCACACATGGAAATTTATAGAGAGGGAAGGGAAAAGGCTATTTCGAAGTCGGGGGTGAATTTCGAATGTCTTACTAGTTACAACTTGAGAGTCTTATATAGACCTCGAAAATAATTGACATCTCTTGGATGATTACAAGTGGACGGCTATCTTTAAAGATGCCTTCTGATTTTGAAAAAGTTAGACGGCTGCTTTTGTAAAAGTTGTCGGCCACTTCTCTTTTTGTAAAGTTGTCGGCCATCTGCTTTTACGTCCTACTTTTCCTGAAGGGGTAAATACCATTTAACCTAATTTTTGATAATGGAGATATGCTTGGGCTATTCCTTGTGGGTCCACCATGTCGCCATTACCTTCTGCTGATGAAGATGTCGTATCCAGTAGTTCTTGGACATTTGCTAGGTCGGTATCATCAATATTGCTCAGAGCTTCTAGGAGCTTTTTTTTTAATTCTGCTTTGGATTCGGTTGATCCTGTCTTGATGCTGGGTGGCTTTGGATTCTTAATTTTCAAGTTTTTAGACTTCGGTGTCAATCCTTTGATTCTAATGTTTTTGACTAAATATTTAATTCTTGATATTTCAGCTATGTCAAAAGACCAACTGATGATGTAAGAAATTCTTTTTCTTATGTAATATTGACACAATTTAATATGATCCGGTAAGGTGGAAATCTCCTGTTCCTTCTGGAATCTTTCGTAATGGATTTTGAAGCTTTTGGGCACTGTTACCTCATTGCCTCCGAATCTTTCCCACCAAGTGTAGAACTATCTAGGGATTATTGACTTAGACATTTGTTCGCTGTATTTTACGAACCATGTGTGAGAGATGGGTTGTACATACAAAAAATTGTACCATGCCCATTCATAATCATAGTAATTATAGGTCTGGGGCCTATGTTGTTTTGATAACACGATTGGAGTATGTAGATGATCCACTTTCCAATCAAAGGGACTAATAATCTTGTTTATAGTGAACTTTGAATATGCAATACCGTCTTGGCCGTACTTATTACTCAAAGTATGTTCAATTGTTTTTGATCCTGTGTCTGTCAGGATAAATTTGTAATATCTCCTAGTCTTGATAGGATCGTTGGTTTCAATATAGTCAAAATTGGTATAGCAAGGTTTGAGTAGATCTTCAACCTTCCAGTCTGAATAATGTTTATCTAATGCCATAACAGGAAGCATGGCTTTGTTAACAATTTTGAACTCTTCAGGAGTTGCCTGCTGTTTATCTTCCTTCTTTGAGGGAGTGTTGGGGTCAACTTCTTGAGCAAATGACTCTGGGGTTTTCATTTCATAGGAATCGCTGGTTTGGATTTTTCCTTTACGTGTTGCTGAGCTGGTAGAGGGTTGTTGCATTCTTTGGAATGGTGATGATGGTTCTGTTTGGGGAATAGAACCAAGGATGGTTAATTTTTGGTTTTGGATTGGAAATGTGGGCCTCATGGGCTCTAAGAAGTTAAGTTTGGGAATTGACTAAGGCCGAATACACATTATCATTCGGCTTTTTATCGGTTTTTTCTGGAAAGGAGGTTGGGGCTCCGGCCTCACGGTTACCCTGTAAAAATTTCATTGTAAGAAAATCTGGTAAAGAGTTTAAATCTCCTTTTATAAATTCGATTTCAAAATCAAAACTTGATAGTAAGGCTTGCCATTTGGCAAAAATTTGTTTAGAAACAAGATTTTTAACATCTTTTTGTAAAATCTCTTTTGCTGATTTGCAATCAACTCTTAATAAAAAATTCTTATTTATCAAGTCATCTTGGAATTTTGTAATATATAGTACTATAGATAAAATCTCTTTTTTAACAGTACTATAATTCTTTTGTGCAGGATTTCAGATCCCTGATGTGAAACGAACTAGTTATTCCATAGACTCTGGGGAGATTCTTTGTTTAAGAATACCACCGTATCCTTCGTTAGAAGCATCGGTTTCTACTATCATGAAAGCATCTGAGTTTGGAATACCCAGACATGGAAGTTTTTTGACAACAGTCTTGATTTTCTTAACTGTTTCTATTTGGTCTAGACTCCATGGGACTGGGTTCTTCCTAAGACGCTTGTAAAGTGGTTCACAGATTTTCCTAATAATAGGGATAAAGTCTGCAACATAATTAAGACTTCCTAAAATACTTTGTAATTGGGTTTTGTCAGGAATTTCATCTAGAAATTTAGAAGAGAACTCTATGGCTCTAGAATGGGGTTTATAAGTACCTTGGTATAAGTCGTGTCCTAAAAATCTAATTGTTGTTTGAAACAATTTAATCTTTTTAGCACTTACCACTAAACCATTATGTTTAACAATCTTAAAGAAAGTATTCAGATGTTTAAGGTGAGAGTTTATGTCTTGTAAAATATTAATACATCATCTATATAGGCAATAGACATATTGCTATAGGGATTAAAAATATTATTCATAATATTCGAAATTATTTCACGGCATTTTTTAACCCAAAAGGCATAACATTCCATTCATATTGCCCAAAAGGGACATTGAATACAGTTTTGTATTTATCTTTTTCAGCAACTTGTAATTGCCAAAATCCTGATTTCATATCAAACTTACTATAGATGTTTGCTTTGTAAGTTCTTTTTAATAAATCTCTTTTATTAGGTATCGGGTACCTAATCCATTGTAGTACCTTATTTAAAGGTTTGTAATTTATAACTAACGGGAGATCCTCTTTCTTTTTTCGGCATTTTTATTTACATAAAATGCTGAACAGTTCCAAGGGGATCTAGAGGGTCTTATTATCCCTTTTTGTAAAAGATCATTGATTTCATTTTTGCAAGTTTCCATTAACTCATGGTTCATTTGGGTAGGCCTTGCCTTTGTAGGGATGGCTTGTTCATGGAATCCATCAATATATGGTAGCTCAACAATGTGTCGCTTTCTTTCCCAAAAAAGTATTTGGTAATTCGAACAAACTTCATGTTCAAGTTTTTCTTGAAAACTTGCTATTTTCCTTTCCATCACCGGGGTTTGTAAAGTTTGTTCAATCTTTTTAATCTTAATTTCATCTTTAAGTATGAAATCTGATTAGACAATAAACATATTTTGAAAATGGTTTTTGATTTAACAAAATCACTTTCATCTTGAGAAATAGTAGATAAATAAGGAAATCTAATTTCCTTTGCTAATACGGTGGTATAGATTGCATCTAATCCAGCATAATAAGGTTTTATTTGAGTTATAAATGGGGTTCCCAAAATAATCTGTTCATTTATATCTCGGGTAACCACAAAATTATTGATAAAACAATTCCATCATTACAGATGTGGGCTTTAGATAATTTGTAATCTATTTTCAGTTTTTCTCCAATGGTGGAGTATAACATAGAAGTGCTCTTTTCCAAATATTTAGTAGGTATTAATCCTTCCATGATGCAGTTTTTATCTGCTCCTGAATCTATTAAAGCCAACTTATTAAGCGTTATGTTTCCTACTTTTAAAGTAATAGGAACATGCCAGCTTTGTGATTTGACTATTGCTACAGTTCTGCCTGTATTGTTATTATTAGATGTTTCTACAATTTCATCATTTTCTTGATGATCTATAGAATCGTTATTGTTGGAATGATTATCTTCACTATCTTCTGCAAGAGTTTCTTTTCTTGTCTGAGATAATACCTGATCAGTTAGATAGTCCATTTTGACTTTATTAAGCCTTGATTTAACATTTTTAATCTCCTTTTTTACAGAGATTAATTCATATTGTAAATCCTGATAGTAGGTTTTTCATCCTTGGAAGAAAACCTATTCATAACATTTTTCATATTAAAGGGTTCAATCGAAGGTTTTTCCTTGGATTGATTAATGATATTATTTTTTAACTCAATTAGATATTTCTTTCTGGCCTCTTCATCAGTGATATGAGTGACAAGGTCAAGAAGAAATTCTTTTGATTCCTTAGTAATAACGCGGGATTGAATTCTGGGTCAGCAGTGCATATAGGCTCCCGTATGGGCTTACAATCTTCGCATTTGTAATGTTGAACCGTAGTTCCGATTCAATTTCGATGTCACTAATTTCACCGTGTAAGAAGATGAAATGTTGTTATTATCTTCTAAAAATAGTGTAGTTCATTTTTATTTTATCATCAACATCGAGAAGATTTATCTTCTTTTCTTTCTATTATTGACTGACATTCATTAGATCCGTGGTCTCCGTTTTGCTACATGTCCAACATGTATCTCCGTACCTTTTGGTGATCTTTTAAATCTTTTTCTTTTATAAGAATTATCTACATTCTTCTTTTTCCTATAATGAGGTTTTGAAGTAGTAGATTTATTTGCTATTTTACTCGATTTTTGACGGAGCAAAGAGATTTTCTCAAAACCAAAGTCTTGACAAAAGCTTCCTAAATCCTTTCGAGATTGTTTCGATCTTTTTTTCAAGAAATATTTTAGTTTTAAATCTTTGCATAGATCTAATCCCGTTACATTAATATAACTAATTATATCTCCATAGGTAAGGTTTTCATATGGGATTCTTCGATTGAACCTATCCTTGATTTTGGTTCTAACCTTTTCGGCGAATAATGAAGGTAGACCGCTAATAAATCTTTCTTTCCTAAATCATTACCACAAAGTATTCTCTTATCATAACTTTCTCTATGAACATATCTTTATACCACCTAAAATCATCTAATTTGGGGCATTTAAGATTGTTTAATAATTCTAAACTTCTATCTTGAAAAGTTTTGGTTCTCCAATGAAGTGTTTAGCAATACTGTAAATTAGTGTTGCTGAAGCATCTTCCATTGCTTCCTCAATGAATACTTGGTTATTTCCTTCCATTTTTAATACAGAACCTATGGTTATGGCTCCTAAAATTTGGGCTCTATTATCTTCGTGAGAGATAATTATCACCAATTTTTTAACATTCCGTGAAACCTTAAATAATTAAAGAAGAAGATATCTATCTCAGCGCATGCTTAATTTTGTAAGATGTGATAGCCATACCCATTTCGTGTAATATTTTATAGATTTGGCCGCTAATCCATCATGTTCCATTCGGATATATCGTTTTCCACTATGTGATGTACTAGTGCGAAATCGATCTTCTTCAAATCGGGACATCCTGGAAGGAGGGTCTTTTGTAATAATTCTTTTTCGTAGAATATCTTGGGTTAATAGTTAACTTATGAATTTCTTTGTCATTAGTACTTAAAGTTTTAACTTCACTAGTACCAGTTTTCTTTGAAGTCTTTGCTTCAGATATTTTTAACTGTTTATTAATCTTATCAAGAAAATCTTCTTCAAGATTAAACTTATCAGGTAATTGTGGGAATTTTTCTTTAGAAAATTCTCGAGAGTTTAAATATTGATGTTTCTCCAAATTAGTACTAGTTGTAGTTTTTGAAGGAGCTACTTGTTTATTAATATCTTTTACTAATTGGTTTGATACTACATGTATTAACCGGTTTGTATAATTACTTTCCGAATCAATTTATTAATGTCCTTAGTTTTTAGGATCACTATCAATATTGGTTCCTTCTCTCTTTTTAAAAGGGGTTGCGTAATTATTTCTTTTCCTACCGGAATAAAGATGTCCTCTAATGGTGGAATAGTTGATTCGACTATCCCTTTGGCCTTTGTGTGCCATTTGTTGACTAACATGGACAAAGATTCATTTTGGTTTGGAATTTGCCATGTTAATTCAAACCATTTTAAGAATTTTATATTACTCTTACACGTAGTTATGTCACTAATCCAATTAGCTTTAAAATCTATTCTAGCTTCAAAGCTATAGGTATCCATGTACCAATCTAATTTTTTTTTGTTCCTGACTTTTCATTTCTTTGTCTAAGGCTAAAAGATCCGTTTAAAGTTGTTGGCCCTAATCATTCCTAGGAATCTCCTTTTTCTTTCTTTTTGTAAATCCATATCACTAGCAGTTGGGTTTCCTGAGTTAACTTCAGATTGTTGTGAATGGTAATAAACTTTAGGGATAGTATTTGTAAAATCTACTCCTTTAAGTTTTCTATTAATCTCATCTGCAAAATTATCATGGCGAAACCATCCATGATGTCGGAGTTAAAGTAAGGAGGAAGACATTCCAAAGAGGCCATTAGACTAGATACGGCACTATGATTTTCGTGTCATGTCATTGGTGATCCTAACCAATGCTCCAACCGTATTCGTACGGACTTGATGAATCCCGTATTCGCATCTCTTTCCCGAATTTGTTCGTGATCGTGTTTATAGATGATATTCTAGTTTATTCATAGGCAGGGTCGACCATGCGTATCTACATCGCGTGCTTAGAATTCTTAAGATAGAGAATTATATACGAAGTTTTCCAAATGTGAATTCCGGTTAAGCTACCTCGTGGCTTTTCTTGGTCACATTATTGAGATGAAGGCATTAGAGTGAAATGATACTTTCCAGATTCGTTCCGTGAAGAAGAATTCAAGGCCCATGACACCAATGGAGATACGTAGCTTCTTGGGCCTAGCAAGATATTATAGTAGGTTTGTGGAAAGAATTTTCTTCTCTTTCTAAATTTCATTGACCAGAGTTGACTTATAAATTGACTAAGTTCCATGGGATGGATGGATGCGTGCGAGCGGAGTTTTCAAATATTGAAAGACAAGTTGACCTCGGCGCCTCATCTTGTCTCTTCTGAAGGAGCATGTAGGGCTATGTGATTTATTGTGATACTTAGTGCATTAATTTGGGGCCGTGTATTAATGCGGATGGCAAGGTTGTTGCTTATGCTTCTAGACTGTTCGAAATGAAGACAGCGAGTAAGAATTATCCAACTCATGATCTAGAGTTGTTTGTGGTGATTCGTACTTTGAAATATATGGAGGCATTATCTATACGGTGTCCATGTTGATATCTATACTGATCATCAGAGCCTCCATTATATTTTTAAGCAGAAGGACTTGAATTTGCGTCAAAAGCGATGGTTAGAGTTCTTTGAAAGATTGTGACGTGGATATTCTGTACCACCCTAGGAAGGCTAATATAGTAGCTGATGCTCTTAGTCGTAAATATATGGGTAGCCTGTCATATGTACAGCCAGAGAAGAGAGAGATAGTCCGTGAAGTTCGTCAACTAGTCAACCTAGATTCAATTTATTAAGAATCGAATTAAATGCGAGGTGCGATCCCGAATACATCGATGTCATGTTTGGTAGAGGAGATAAAGGAACGTCAGTACGAAGATCCTATTTTATCCCATTATTAGGATACAGCTCCCCAGAAAGAGAAGACACCTTTCGTGATCACAGGAGATGGAGTACTCAGATATCGAGGTAGATTATGTGTTCCTAATGTTGCAGGACTCCGTCAGCAGGTTATGGGAGAAGCTCATTATTCTCGGTATTCCATTCACCCTGGCACGACAAAGATGTATCATGATCTCAAGGAATTTTATTGGTGGGATGGAATGAAAAGAGACATAGCAGAATTTGTCGCTCAGTGTCCAAATTGCCAATAAGTCAAAATAGAGCACCAGAAGCCCAAAGGTTTATTACAGGCTATGGAGATTCCGACATGGAAATGGGAGGTAATCAATATGGATTTTATTACAGGTTTGCCCCGTACTCCACGGAAGTATAATTCAATATGGGTCATAGTTGATAGGCTTAAAAAGTCAACCCATTTCCTGCCTGTCAAAACTACTTATTCAGCTGAAGATTATGCGAAGCTTTACATTAAGGAGATTGTGCAATGTCATGGTATTCCTACAGCCATTATTTTATAGAGGGGCGATTATAGCTAATTTTTGGAAGTCTTTTCGGAAGGGATTGGGGACTCGGGTGAGTCTTTAGATCGCATTTCATCCATGCATAAATGGACGAAAAGCAAGAGCGTACCATACGTACACTCGAGACATGCTAAGAAAACCGCGTAATTGACTTCCGAGGTAGTTGGGATGATCATTTTCCTCTGCATTGAATTTGCGATATAATAACCGTTACCATTCTAGCATTCGTACGGCTCCTGTGCGTTTATACGGGCGAAGATGTGGATCACCTTATTTGATGTCGCAGAAAATCGGTTGGCGTTCCGTACTTAATACAAAGAACGATTGACAAGCCGAAAGTAATTCAAGAAAGGTTATTAGCGAAGTAAAGTCGGCGAAATCCTATGCGTATAACCTAAGTGGCTAGGCTAGAGTTCGAGGCAGACGGGTCTTCCTAAAGATTTCACCTATGAAAGGAGTAATGAGATTCGGCAAGAAGGGTAAGTTTAGCCCTCGATACATTAGGCCATACAGAATTGTTCGAACAGTGGGCAAAGTGGTATATGAGTTAGAGCTACCCTCTGATCTAGAGTTCGTGCATCCAGTATTCCATGTATCCATGCTTCATATATGTATAGGAGATCCTTCGAGAATTGTGCTGGTAGATGATATCCAGGTAACCAAACAATTATCATAAAAAGAAATTCCTGTGGCTATATTGGATAGACAAGTTCGTCGATTGCGAACTAAGGATGTGGCTTCCCTTAAAGTCCTTTGGAGGAATAATAATAGTGAAGAAATGACTTGGGAAGCTAAAGAGAAAATGAAGTCTAGGTACCCTTATTTGTTTCCGTCATCTCAGGAGTCTCAGTCTGAGGCATTATCTTCTCCAGGTATTAATTTCATTTATAGTTATTGTGATTGGTCGTGCGAGGCCATAGTGTTGTATATTTTAGTATATGGCCCTGTGTGGCATTATTTTGGGTTGTTATGTACAGGTTGGATTGGTATATTCACAGGGGAGACTCTGCCAAAATTTATCTGTACCATTATCAGGACGCTCTAACATTCGAGGATGAATGTTTTTAAGGAGGGAAGAATGTTACACCTCTCGTTTTTGCCGCAAGCGGTCCTTGGCTTATGAGTGGTTTATACCCTTAGTATCAAGATTTGCACCTGAGTTTTGAGGCATTAAGTGTTTTACCTCGCGGGTACCAAAGTGTGAATATAGGTTCTTTGTAATACGATAGGATTAAAGCTAAACAAATTGAATCGTTGCAGCGGAATGGACTTAGGGAACTAGCAGAAAACCAGTCCCTTTTGATGGACCGTCGACGTGTCAACGGTGGCATCAATTCAAGTCATCGACACATCGCTGTCTCTAATTCTCTGATGGTTGATCGACGGTGCAAGTCGACGGATCATCGACGTGTCAACGGGCCGTCGACCCGCACGTCAAACTGCACCTCTGGAAGTTTCTAGTTCCATCTATATATAGTTGACCATCACGTTTTATTTCCATTAGTTTCACTCCCAAATCACAGAAGGGCCTAAAATACTCCTCTTAATATATTTCAGCATCATAGTGAAGAATTAGCAAGATCCGAGCCCCGTAAACCCGAGCTTGTGAAGAGAAAGTTGTTCCTAGGGTTTCTTTGAAGTTGATGAGCTTAGGGATTGGAGTTAGAGCTTGATTCTTGGTATTCTAGTTTCTTCAAGGTATGTACATGATTCTTACCTTTATGTTTGAGTTAATTATCAAGAGTTTTAATGGTTTTAAAGGAAAAATTATAGTTATAAGTTGTAAGTTGAATAAAGGAGAGTTGGACTTGAGGGTTATTTTGAGGGATGATTTGGAGTAGAATTGAGTATATTTTCATATGGTTATTGTTAGTATTGTTGTTGATATCTTAGTTAAATTGGAAGATTGAGGAATTAGTGAGTTATGATGGGGATGTTGTTCGGACATCGTTAAGTCCCCTTTTAAGTCAATTGGATAGTAAAGGTATGAAGGTTACCAATTGTGGTCTATGTTGTCTTGATTGTAGACTTAAGAGTTCAAGAAGTAGACGTTGGACGATTAGATACCCTTGAGGAGCCCAATCTTGTCCCTTTTATTCCTTTGGCATGATCTTTATTACTAAACGAACAAAGTAAGCGAGCGAGTTCCAAAGACTCTCTTTGTTAGATGATAAAGGACTCATCGTATCCTTGAATTCCTATGTTGTGTTATGGTCCCGTAGATCTTATGTTCGATATAGTAACGAGCATAGTTTAATGAGTCTTTCATGCATTGTTATATATATATATATATATATATATATATATATATATATATATTTGAATTGTCCATTCGTTAAGAAACCATGATCATGTCCGAATATTCCGTGAGCGGCTATGATAACACGGTGATTAATGGCCGGCAAAAAATTAGTGGGCGGCGTGAGATGACTATCGTCCGACGCGCGGGATACGATTATTGTTGGTACCTATGTCTATTAAGTTTACTATATATATATATACACAAATATACATGGTTCTTACAGTGTGCATGCATATTATACACCGCAGACGTCAGTAATACAGATGCATTCATACAGTCAGTTTGTTTATGAGTTTCGGATTCCTTTCATGATTCTCACATATGTGTGATACCTTATGGCACATACTCGGCACATTGTCCGTCACCGACTCCCCTATTGCTCGGGGGCTGCGTTATGTGCCCGTGATATAGGTAGACAGACGGGCGGTCGATTCCATAGGATATTCACCGAGCGGTGGTCGGGCGCTCACTCCGCATCCGGGATACATGATTTTGGTATGCTACTTTTGAGATATAAATATGCATATGGGTATAATGGGTCTGTCCCATCCTTTCGACGAGGTTTTGTTCGAGAGGTCCAGACGTATTATGTGTAGATGACTTATGACATAGCCTATCGCTCCCAATTTGTGTACGCATGTGCCTGTCCTTGGTTATTATATATATATATATATATATATATATATATATATATATATATATATATATATATATATATATATATATATAGTGTGTGTGTGTGTGTGTGTGTGTACATCAAGATAGTCTTTGATGTTATCCTTTCATGAGTTAGCTTAGTCCAGGTTGATTTACTTGTGGGCCCATAGGATGCAGTGCTATCCAGATATAAGTATAGAGGTGTTTGGTCACTAGATATCAAACGCTTGTCGCGACTCATTGACTTGGGTCATGACAAGAAACATTCGTTCCAATGTAGGACTTCCTATGAATCATTACACAACATACCCTACGTAGAATCTCGTGGGATGATAAACATCAGTACTCAACTACCTTAGGCTTTCATCTTGGCTCGTATCTTTCTCTTAATCTTCATTTAACATGGATCATCAAATTAGCATCATCATGGGCATATAAAGATGGAATTCGTTGCAGTTTTGAAATTGTGGAACCTTTAATCTGGAATAGACATGAATACTTCATTCCTCGTTGTTTCTTCTGCCTTTCATGTAATCCTTTTGCCGTTCCTATTATGCCATAGAACTTTTGCGGAGGTAGCATCTTTAGTCCACAATTCACTGATTTACCTGTCTGTATAACTATCGAGACTTTCTAGAATGATAGGTTTTCTGTCATTTATACCTTATCAATTAGTACCATGACTAGTGTAACAACGCAACATGAAAATATGGAAGACTTAGTGAATAAATATCGAGGCCATTCCAATTCATATGTATCTTTAGGAACACTCAACTGCTCACTTAAAACCTTAAAACCTTAAACCCTTAGCATACGCTTTTGATATATATATATATATATATATATATATATATATATATTTCTCTCGAGGTTTGGTGCATCACATCGGGTCTAAACAAATCTAATTTTCTAACCATAACTACTCTCTGGGAGAATCCATAGTCTCATATGGAGTCTTTCTGATGCTGACAAAGGAGCTATTGTCATATGCAAATTTAGTAAGTGGAGCATGATTATCCTAACTTCCTTTAAAGTCCAACAAACAAGTTCGTAACATATCTTTAAGTGTTTGAAAGTGTGCTTTGCTCACCCATTTATCTGAGGCTAAACAATAGTGCTGAGGTTGACCTACATTCCTAGATTTTTCTATAAGGATCTTTAGACATTAGCTGTGAACTGGACACCTCAGGCATGTACAATAGAACCGGAATGCCATAAAATTGAGCAATCTCTCTGATGTAAAGCTCTACATGGTTTTCCGCTATTACAAATTCCATATTGATCATCTCCCCTTTCCATACCAGTATCTCTATATGCTACCGTGGTCCGCCGTGCCCAGTGGTAGTGATTCAATTTTCATCCTACGGACGAATGGCGATTCTCGCAATACCTTCTTCTCATCGATCCACCAATACCACTCTTTGAGGTCATAATGCATCTCTGTTACCTCTGAATAGGTGGAACACGGGAATAGTGAAATTCAGTCATGATCTTACCTTGCAATCCTGCTATATTAGAAACACACGATACTCGGTTCCTGGATACCTCTTCTGATTGTCCCTAAGACGGGATATATCTACTATTACCATTTTCGGCTGCAACATACTTCAGCAATTGGAACTTTATGTTATATCCCGTATTTTGTACGTTGGGATAATCCGAGCTAACCATGATAAGTTAAGGACAAGACTAGTTCGGGATACGAGGTTGAGACTTTTGACCTCCGATTTTATTTTAATGCACAAGTTGCTTATGAATTTTATTGGTATGGAATATTAAGGGAAATTAGGGGCTAGAAGTTGAAATAAAAATTTCATGAAAAGGCCAAAGTGGCCGTGTGTTAAGGTGGGACCCACATGTTCGGGATTTTATAAAGGACATATGAAGAGATATAGGGGTGGTACATGTGAAGTTGAGCAAGTCCTAAGAAGGACCCATAAGCTAAAAATGAGTGTAAGCCCTCCAAAAGGGCGATTTAAGAAAACGTCTTCGGGTGATCTGACTTCGAGGGGCCAAAACGGTATTATGAGTTTGGAATTTGGGAAAACTCCCAGAATGAAAGTTGTAGATAATTGAAATATCTTTCCAACCATAGGTCGTGGGTTCACAGACGACATCGGGATAAGGAGATATGGACGTTTTAAGGCAGAAAGGTCAGTGGGCCAGGCCCAACCCGAGCCCAACCGGGTCAGGCCCATTACCCACACCTTTTTAAATGAAATATCAGCCTTTTCTCCTCATTTTTCATACCAAAACACCCAGAAAATTCTGGAGAAAAGAGAGAGGAGAGCCTAGAGAGAAAAACTAATTTTGACCAAAATCGCGCCCCGAATTCCGAAGCCCATGAAGAGAAAAGTGTCGTACGTCGCGTTGCCTTCAATTTGAGCTAAAAATCAACCAAGAAGAAGAGGGTGGACGTGGTGGCTGCATACTTAAGGTAAGATTAAGGTTCCTTTTCATTGTTAACAAGTTTATTCAGAGTTTTAACGGATTAGAACGGAGGGATAGTGTGTAGAAATGGATGAAATTCATGAAACTTTGTATGTTGATGTTGAGCCGTGAGTATGGGCTGTTTTGTGACAAGGAATGAACTAAATTTTATTTAGTATTTTTGGTTGTTGTGTTGTGGATTCTATGATGTAAATAAAGGTTTAATGAATTAAGTTGAAGATAAAATCGTGTGTGGGCTGTTTTGGAAGCTAATGTGAATTAAATATAGTTTCTTGTATTTATGAAGATAATGTTGCTAAAGTGTGGATTATTGGTGTAGTTGATGAATTTGGAAGAAAGAAATGTGTTGACGTTGTTCTTATGGAAATTGGAGGTTTCGGGTTCCATGGTAGCTTGGATGGATTGTTTTGAATAACGTGCGGATTGTTTGAAGCGTTCTTGAATTTTGTTTGGATGGTTTTGAATTAGTATTTAAATGTGAGATCATTGGCATTAGCTTGAATGTATGTCATCGAATTGAAGGTAAATGGAATGTTGTTGAATTATGTGGAAAAGAATTACTAGCGTTATAATGCGTTTTGAATTGATCATTGATGTTGTTAATACGGTTGTTGGTATTGTTGTTGAAGATTTGGCCGAGTTGAATTCTCGGGGATGTTGAATTTATAGGGGAAATGCTGCCCAAATTTCTGTAGATAAAATAATGGCTTGGAATTGAATCCTTCAGTGTTTATGACTAATGTTCGATGTCTAATGACGTTGTTGTAGATTTTGAGAAGCCGAGACATGAGTTCAGATTAGCGTAGGAAGCGGACGAGGTATGTGAAGCTCACCTTTCTTTCTTTTGGCATGTCCTAGTTGTAATTAGGCTATGACACGAGCCTCGAGGTAACTCCATTCTTAAGTTCGAGCACGTTTATGATTCATATTTGCTTATTGATGTTAGCATCCTTAATATGGTCAAGCTATGGTCTTTATGTCTTTGGTATGATTGGATTTAGAATGTTGTATAAACGGTTTTGTTCCTAAAGGATCTTATGTCTAAAAATGTCCGTAACTTTCATAGATAGAACCGGATTGCCTTGAAACGTTCGTAGAAAGTTTTGTAACGTATAACGACTTTAACTTGCATGGGCGGGCCGGATTGGTTTGATACATATCCGTGGTCCCCGAGATTTACCTTCGTATAGTCCTAATGACTTGTTTTTGAAAGAACTTAACATGATTTCCGTTTTGATTCTCGAGCGTCGGCTACTTACTTATTCATTGAGTCTGTGATGATGATTTATGTGCATTTGGTTTCTCACTACTCGCTCGTGCCGGCCTCAATATGTCCTTGTTGCGTCCGGGCCGGGGCATGTATTCGTGCGGCTCCTCGCATTATTCACCGCGTCCCTCACTAGAGGGGCCGGGGCACGTGTATATATATATATATATATATATATATATATATATATATATATATATATATATATATATATATATATGATGATATGGGGGAGGCGGCCAGGATGGCATATGATGACTCTATTCACCGCGTCCCTCACTAGAGGGCCGGGGCACGTTATATGTACATGTATATGATGATTTTACTTACCGCGTCCCTCGTTAGAGGGCCCGGGCACGTTATGCATGCATGTGTACATGATGATTTTCTATTTATGTCACTCAGTTTATTTACGACTTTGAAATGCATGATTTATGGTTCAAGGTAAGCTTTATGAGTTTCTGGTTACTGTACTACTTTTCTGTCCTCCTTATTTCCGTACGATCCTGTTTACTGTATTCCATGCTTTACATACTCGGACATATTCCGTCGACCCCTTTCTTCGGGGGCTGCGTTTCATGCCACGCGGTACACCCGGATGAGTAGAAGATGAAGAGAAGATGTTCCATTTCGGATTGGCGAGCTCCATTTCCTCCGGAGTGTTGCCGAGTCGAGTGCTTTTGCTATGGTATACGTAGTTATGTTAGAGACTTTGCGACGAGTGTCGTGTATATAAGATGTCGACTTTGTAAGCGGCTATGTAAGCCGATGTATTATTATGCATTATATTACGATTTCATATGTTTCTGATTTCACTTGATTTGAGAAAGATGAAAAGTATGTTTCTTTTGAAAGTTTTCATTATGCGTTCATGTTATGAGTTAAGGGCCCAACATGACTATGAGTATAACGAGAGTCAGCGGGTTCGCTCGGCCCTAAGTAAGGGTCGGGTGCCCATCACGCCCTAACGGAAATTAGGGTGTGACAAATTGGTATCAGAGCAGTTCGTCCTAGGGGTTGTCTGCAAAGTCGTGTCTAGTAGAGTCCTGTTTATGGTGTGAAGCGCGCCACATTTATAAACAGGAGGCTACGGGACATCTAGGGTGGTTACTCTTCTTTCACATCTTAGATCGTGCCATAGAGCCAAGTCATAGGAAATGAGATTTCTTGTGCTAACCTTTGATTGCGAGCGGAAAGGATGACATCGATAGAAGAAAGTGACTGATGATGTCGGAAGTTACAAAGCACGCAGGTAAGCAAAGGTATGAGAGATATATGTCGGGTAAGACATTGAAGTACGACTGAGATACAAGCTGAAGGTTAAAAAGGGAAAGTAAACAAGAAAGTATAACAGGTGCAGATTGAGTTGGGCATACGAGGTATGTTCATCATTTTCGTACTGTTGTTGATATTGGGAGCCCTGTGAGGCTGTGATATGATATGATATGTATATGTATATATGTATGTTGGCCCTGTGAGGCATTGTTGGTATTTCTGCGTGCGAGTTTTGAGATAGTAAGAAATATAGAGGAAAACTGCTGAAATTTTCCTGAAATAAAAAAGAATGAGATATAGGTTTGTAATACGACTTGAAAGGTCGTGCCGATAGTAATGATAAGATTTGATTAAATTGTGAGTACGGCTGACCTCGAGGAATAAGTTAATTGCTGAATTGGGATAATAGTAATTAGAAGGTCGATATCGATATGGTAAAAGAAATTGGAAAGGGCTTGTGATACTAAGAGACGATTTAGAAAAGGTGGCAAACCTTGATAGAGGGTTATTTAAGGTACCGACCGAATTGATAAGCAGGGACGGATTATGACGAGCTTATAATTAAAAGAAGTAATAGTATGATTAAGACAAGAGTACAGAGGAAAAGAATTGCGATGGATATGAATGTATGGATAAGACAACTTGTGAGATATTAAGGATAAAGTGGACCAGAAAGGGTAAAGGATTAAGCAGTGTTACATTATAGGATTGATTACGAATAAGATATAATGTGAATATAATGAGAATTGTTATGAAAATAAGTAAAGCCTAGTGAGAAGGTGGCCAACGCTATGATATGACCTATGTAGCTAGAATATAAAGGCAAGTGTGAAACGGAAAAGCGAGCTATAGAACGAATAAGGAAGGCTTATCAAGTTCTGTAGGGAAAGTTTGGAATAAGGGTTATATAATAGTGGAAGTGATAGTGAGCATAAGAAAAGAAAGGGTAATTGGGAGAAGGAAGTGAGAAGGAAGCGAGGTAACAGTGTAGTAATAGACCATGACATGTGTAGTTAAGGATACGAGTACTATAAGTGACGGGACTGTGAAAGACTCGGTTATAGAAAGGATGAGGAACGAGGTAAAATGAGAGCAGAAATCCAAAGGCCGATAACCAAGTATTTATAAGTAACGGCGATCAAGGTGTGTTCCTCACCATTGGGAATCTGGAAGTCTAGGACGGAAAGTAGTCATATCCATAAGTGAAAGGCGAATATTGAGGATTGAAAAGGGCTAAAATAGTAATTGTGGAGTCAGAAGAGTAAGAGTCCCTTTCTAATTCGGAGGAGATGTGTTATGAGAACGTTTCGAAATCGTTAAGACTCAACTTACTCCAGTTACGTGATGGAGGTCATGCGGTGAGGTGGATGCGATCATACTAGCATTAAAGCACCGTATTTCATTAGAGTTCCAAGATTAAGCGTGCTGGAGTGAGAGAAATTTTAGGATGGGTGACCCCCTGGGAAGTTTTCTGAAAGTCTTACAAATTCAGACGTAAGAAGCAAATGAGAAGCTAGAGTAATCTAAGGAAAATTAGAGTCTGCGGAGTGGGCAGAAACCTTAAGAGGTCGCGTAGAACGGGGCGGATTAGACCGGTGAAGAGAAAAAGGGGGCATCACAGTCCTAGAATTAGGGTGAGTTTGAATAGCGTTTGGAAATATTTTGTAAGTGAGATAGTAGTAATTATATATATAGGTATGCATATGGTATTCCATACATGACTATATCGGCGGGTATGTGTATTCCGGCAACCAACGTTACGGTATATGGAGGGCATTAATCGGACAGGGTAACAAAGTTCAAGTGAAAAAAAATATATATAAATGGCACAAATGTTACAAGGCAAGCCGATGCTGTTTTCACTATAGGTTAAGCTTGGAAAGTTCTAACACAATGATATTCGGAAAAGAAAGAAAGTGAGTAGATGAACGGCAAAGGGATCAGAATGTCGGGATAAAAGTGCCGCCTAATTGAGATTGGAAAATGCGGACATAGGACAAAGTATAATCGGGTAATAGTATAAGTACACCCCTTAAAGGGGGAAGCGGATGCGAGAGATGCAAGTGCAAGATGGAGACAATCAACACTACAATGTATTTGATACGGTGCTCGGGCTACGGTAAGATTCCTTGCCGAGACAAGTTAGTAAGACAAGTTAGTGAGATCCAAAGCCAGCAATAAAGGGGTAGAAGTCAGGATGGTGATTGGGATAACGCCGCAAATTAATTATAGAGACCTTGAATGGTATAACATCGGAAAGTGGAAGCCTAAAGGGGAACACGACAAGGAAACGATGACGGGTAACTTACAGAGATATTGTGAAAGGTAAAGGTCTTTGGATTAGAGGCTAAGATGTGGGCAATAGAGTTGTTCGCTAATGATACACGACCTATAAGTAGCAAGGCAGAAAGATAGCAAACCTCCTATAGTAGGAAGTGAGAAAAGGAAGGGAAAGGAGTATGACAAGATAGACTACCAGCGAATGTTGGTACGGAGGGGATATGTGAAATACCATGAACCAGGAGAAGGAAAGATCGTGACTAAGATTGAATATACTTTATGCAGGTCGTACAAGGGTAGCTATGTTACCTATGGATATTTATATGCTAAGGATAAGACCAAGCGAATACTTAATGAGAAAAGTTTGGATGTAATAACAATATGGTTACGAGATTTTTGGGTGCATTGAGGAAAGATGTAAAGAGGGTTTAGAATTACCGAGATAGAATTAGTGCGAGGACAAACGGAACATGGCTATGGTTGAACCAAAGGCCTATCCCGATACCGGTTGTAAGGTAAGAGACGAAGACAAGTAAAACATAAGGATTAGCGAAGCCACGCTAAGGTATTTCTTGGGCTAATTTGAGCACCTTCGTATATTCGCGTAAAGGTTGTAACATAATGTGTGACCGGAAAGTTGAGAACAAGATCGAGCAAAGGGACGATAGAAGAGTTCGAATTAAAGATAAAGAAATGACACGAGACAATGTGCCTAGAATGTTACACGTAGAGTAAAGGGGGATTATAAGATGATTTAAGCGAGATGATCGAACTAGGCGGCTACTAAAAGAGGTGAATTTATGCGTCAATTCTTTCGGGATGATACACCGATGGAAATTAAAGTAGGGAACGGCTATTAGTACTCGGAGACAATAGAAACCATATGACGACAATCGGCGTCGACACTTAGAATTCCAGTTGGCGAGTGGGTATATTTGGAGATATCACCCATGAAAGGTGTAATGAGATCGACAAGAAGGAGAAGTTTAACCCGAGATGTATTGGACTTTATTACATTATTCGTAAGGTAAGAAGGTTGCGTACTAAAGACGTGGCTTTTGCTAAGGTATTGTGGCGGAATAATAACAGGAAGGAGATGACTTGAGAAGTTGAAGAGGAGATGAAGAAGAAATAGGATTGGTAGATGAGGCGCATGTTATGGTAATAAAGGGAACCCCCGAGATCCTTATAAGACCTTATGGAGCTAGTTGAACATTCGAGGACGAATGTTCTAAAGAGGGGAAGGATGTCATATCCCGTATTTTGTACGTTGGGATAATCCGAGCTAACCATGATAAGTTAAGGACAAGACTAGTTCGGGATACGAGGTTGAGACTTTTGACCTTCGATTTTATTTTAATGCACAAGTTGCTTATGAATTTTATTGGTATGGAATATTAAGGGAAATTAGGGGCTAGAAGTTGAAATAAAAATTTCATGAAAAGGCCAAAGTGGCCGTGTGTTAAGGTGGGACCCACATGTGGGATTTTATAAAGGACATATGAAGAGATATAGGGGTGGTACATGTGAAGTTGAGCAAGTCCTAAGAAGGACCCATAAGCTAAAAATGAGTGTAAGCCCTCCAAAAGGGCGATTTAAGAAAACGTCTTCGGGTGATCTGACTTCGAGGGGCCAAAACGGTATTATGAGTTTGGAATTTGGGAAAACTCCCAGAATGAAAGTTGTAGATAATTGAAATATATTTCCAACCATAGGTCGTGGTCTCACGGAACGACATCGGGATAAGGAGATATGGACGTTTTAAGGCGAGAAAAGGTCGGTGGGCCGGGCCCCGGCCGAGCCCAACCGGGTCAGGCCCATTACCCACACCTTTTTAAATGAAATATCAGCCTTTTCTCCTCATTTTTCATACCAAAACACCCAGAAAATTCTGGAGAAAAAGAGAGAGGAGAGCTTAGAGAGAAAAACTAATTTTGACCAAAATCCGCGCCCCGAATTCCGAAGCCCATGAAGAGAAAAGTGTCGTACGTCGCGTTGCCTTCAATTTGAGCTAAAAATCAACCAAGAAGAAGAGGGTGGACGTGGTGGCTGCATACTTAAGGTAAGATTAAGGTTCCTTTTCATTGTTAACAAGTTTATTCGAGTTTTAACGGATTAGAACGGAGGGAATAGTGTGTAGAAATGGATGAAATTCATGAAACTTTGTATGTTGATGTTGAGCCGTGAGTATGGGCTGTTTTGTGACAAGGAATGAACTAAATTTTATTTAGTATTTTTGGTTGTTGTGTTGTGGATTCTATGATGTAAATAAAGGTTTAATGAATTAAGTTGAAGATAAAATCGTGTGTGTTTGTTTTGGAAGCTAATGTGAATTAAATATAGTTTCTTGTATTTATGAAGATAATGTTGCTAAAGTGTGGATTATTGGTGTAGTTGATGAATTTGGAAGAAAGAAATGTGTTGACGTTGTTCTTATGGAAATTGGAGGTTTCGGGTTCCATGGTAGCTTGGATGGATTGTTTTGAATAACGTGCGGATTGTTTGAAGCGTTCTTGAATTTTGTTTGGATGGTTTTGAATTAGTATTTAAATGTGAGATCATTGGCATTAGCTTGAATGTATGTCATTGAATTGAAGGTAAATGGAATGTTGTTGAATTATGTGGAAAAGAATTACTAGCGTTATAATGCGTTTTGAATTGATCATTGATGTTGTTAATACGGTTGTTGGTATTGTTGTTGAAGATTTGGCCGAGTTGAATTCTCGGGGATGTTGAATTTATAGGGGAAATGCTGCCCAAATTTTACGTAGATAAAATAATGGCTTGGAATTGAATCCTTCAGTGTTTATGACTAATGTTCGATGTCTAATGACGTTGTTGTAGATTTTGAGAAGCCGAGACATGAGTTCAGATTAGCGTAGGAAGCGGACGAGGTATGTGAAGCTCACCTTTCTTTCTTTTGGCATGTCCTAGTTGTAATTAGGCTATGACACGAGCCTCGAGGTAACTCCATTCTTAAGTTTCGAGCACGTTTATGATTCATATTTGCTTATTGATGTTAGCATCCTTAATATGGTCAAGCTATGGTCTTTATGTCTTTGGTATGATTGGATTTAGAATGTTGTATAAACGGTTTTGTTCCTAAAGGATCTTATGTCTAAAAATGTCCGTAACTTTCATAGATAGAACCGGATTGCCTTGAAACGTTCGTAGAAAGTTTTGTAACGTATAACGACTTTAACTTGCATGGGCGGGCCGGATTGGTTTGATACATATCCGTGGTCCCCGAGATTTACCTTCGTATAGTCCTAATGACTTGTTTTTGAAAGAACTTAACATGATTTCCGTTTTGATTCTCGAGCGTCGGCTACTTACTTATTCATTGAGTCGTGATGATGATTTATGTGCATTTGGTTTTCTCACTACTGCTCGTGCCGGCCTCAATATGTCCTTCACCGCGTCCGGGCCGGGGCATGTATTCGTGCGGCTCACTGCATTATTCGTGCGTCTCCGCATTATTCACCGCGTCCGTATATATATATATATATATATATATATATATATATATATATATATATATATATATATATATGATGATATGGGGGAGGCGGCCAGGATGGCATATGATGACTCTATTCACCGCGTCCCTCACTAGAGGGCGGGGCACGTTATATGTACATGTATATGATGATTTTACTTACCGCGTCCCTCGTTAGAGGGGCGGGCACGTTATATATGCATGTGTACATGATGATTTTCTATTTATGTCACTCGGTTTATTTACGACTTTGAAATGCATGATTTATGGTTCAAGGTAAGCTTTATGAGTTTTTGGTTACTGTACTACTTTTCTGTCCTCCTTATTTCCGTACGATCCTGTTTACTGTATTCCATGCTTTACATACTCAGTACATATTCCGTACTGACCCCTTTCTTCGGGGGCTGCGTTTCATGCCACGCGGTACACCCGGATGAGTAGAAGATGTTAGCGAGAAGATGTTCCGGTGGATTGGCGAGCTCCATTTCCTCCCGGAGTGTTGCCGAGTCAGAGTGTTTTTGCTATGGTATCTGTAGTTATGTTAGAGACTTTGTAGACAGTGTCGTGTATATAAGATGTCATCTTTGTAAGCGGCTATGTAAGCGGATGTATTATTATGCATTATATTACAGATTTCATATGTTTACAGATTTCACTTGATTTGAGAAAGATGAAAAGTATGTTTCTTTTGAAAGTTTTCATTATGCGTTCATGTTATGAGTTAAGGGCCCAGCATGACTATGAGTATAACGAGAGTCAGCGGGTTCGCTCGGCCCTAAGTAAGGGTCGGGTGCCCATCACGCCCTAACGGAAATTAGGGTGTGACACTTTATACTTATCTTAGTAAGTCCTTCATACACTTATATCATTTTTTTGTGAGGCTTATTCTATTCCATTCGGTGGCAACTTGGCTCCAGTTCTCTTACGTCTTGAATCTCTTGTCCTGAAATTCCAATATCATCTCCTGGCTTATGCTTTTATGTCATCATACGTTTCTTCGTAGGTTGTTATGGGCATAAGGGATTTACCATCGAGTCCTCACTTGCTTCTATATTGGCCCATTAATTCATCCTTCTTCTATCGTCAATTCCACATTGTTTCCTCAATGTTACTGTTGCTAGTTCCTGACTCGAATGGTTTCCCCTTTAAGGCTTTCCTTGTACTCTTTTGTTATTGCTTCCTTCCCCACCATATTTTGATATAGTGGCTTCATATCGGTATGACTAATTCAAGGTGGCTACATCACTCATGTTTTTATCTTGGTTCATCTTTTAACTCCTAGTATCATCATGCCCAATCCTTCTTCATTTCTTTATCCTTTGGCCCTTTCATTACTCCCTCATATTATAATTCTGAGCAACTTCTTCTCTGGAGTTCTTTTTCCCAACTTTTTGCTTGGTCGAACATATAACCGTCTGACTATATCTATCATCAATTCGCCCCTGTAACTTATATTTCTGCTAGTGCGATTTCTTTGACATGGTTTCTAACCCCTTCCTGTTACCATCTTTCCAAGCATACTTCAGACCTAATACTTATGGTCTCGTCTTCCCCCCTTAAGGTAATGGTCCAATGTTTTACGGTTAATATCCTATTTATCTTCCCATTTCCTATAAGTACATATTCCCTGCGTTTTCGCAATTAATCTTGACAGTACTTGCTCATCTTTTAGTCGGTCTGCTCAGGTGCATATACATATAAAGGTCACATACACTTATTGATGTACAGGCTCCACCTCTTATCAAATAGGTCTTTATGGTTTCCCTTACCCTTTTTCTACTAATTATCTTTCTCTTTTCTAACCACTATAATGATAGCTAGCACAAGATTTCTTCTCATAGGTCCATCATGATCGTTGACAACTTTTCATTGTATAGGCATTCCACCATTTTAGTAGACCTCCTTTAGATTACTAATTCATCGCTAAGGAAAAACATAGCTTGTATCACTTTGCAACCTTAAACCTATTCATTTTCCATCCTTCCTGGATTCTGTTTGCACTTCCTTGGTTCCTCGCCCCTTGCTCTTATACTGAATAATCTTCTCGAGACATTTCTTATCCCCCCCCACCCCCCATTAGCTACATAGCCTTACATTAATAACTCAATAATCCCGTTGTCATAAAACTTCCTGAAGGATATTCCCTTGTACCTTGCTCCTACCTTTCATCTTATACATTCCTTCGAAAAACACGTGACTCGTATACTTTTATATTCATGTCATTGTATAACAACTTTAACGATATAATCTATACTATTTCTTTACTTCATTGGCTCATAAATATAGTCATAATTACACAGGTGGTATATATCCTATATTTCCCATAGTTTTTTTGTCCTTAAAAAGAAAAATGCAACTCTATCTTCCTTACACGTTCCTCCGCGATAGCTCATAGTTCGCATACCCTTATACTCACATAGCGTCATAATGTCTTTCTCAATATTGAACCATGGTTAAGAAAACTCCCATCAAAATACATCTCAATAAGTATTACCCGTCATACATCTACCTTTTCTGACTATTTCAATCCCATTCATGTTCAACCAATAAAACTATATCAGTATGAATCTTGCAATTCCGTATCTGTTACATCCCGTACTTTTGTACGTTGGATTTTTCGTAAGTTAATCGACATAAGTTCAAGGACAAGGTTAAATTTTTTGAGGTTATAAGTATTTTTGCGATTCTTAACAAGTGATAAGTAAGTGTCATGAAGGTTAGAGGTTAAACAAATTAGTACAAGTTTCATCAACATTATACCCGTACGTTCGGGCCATGATTCGAACCGCTCTCCTTTGGAGAATTTTGGTCATATTCAAGTATGCAAATAAAGAGATCGGTGTATAAAAGGATGAGGTCCCAAAATGATTTAGGACTTAAAAATGTGATGACGGTGATTGGAAATAATATTTCGGTCGTGCCAAAAGAGGCTATGACTAGTGTTTTATCCCATAAGCATGATAATGAGTATATGAGGTATGTTAAAAAATGAGTATTATTTAAGTGAATTGATAGCAAGAAATTAATTATCTGTGTAAGTCGTTAAATATTAGATTGTAGTGGAGATGAAGGAATTTAATAAATGGATAAGTGACAAACTTGAGTGGCATTACCTTCTTCCATGTGATATGTATTATGTTTAGGTGGCATTATATGGTGACATCATATAAGGCGGATATATGTAAAGATGGGGGGG